>NW_008676876.1:61278-69518 GCF_000695815.1 Acanthisitta chloris | reverse complement strand
GGAGCAATCCAGTTATTTTAAGTTTAAATTATCGAACTTTCAATACCAGAATCTAATTGCTGAGGAGTAATCTGCAGATGATTATTAGGGAAAAAGAATTTGGGCAGTGTTCGAGCAAAACAGGCTCTTTACAGGCTATTCAGAAATGCATTATTTAAACTATTTCTACAGCTTCAATCCTAATATGAAAACCATGCCTTTGTATATTTGTGGTTTCATATTAGAAGTAGTGTTGTGGGCAGAAAGCTGATAATTTTGCTATGAAAACTGCTGTTTTTCCCGAGCCTTGAGCAATGTTTAAAACCGTGCTAATATTTTCATTTCCAGAAGCAGCAGTAGATAGACAGATCACATTTCCTTTATCTCCAGCTCATAATATTGAAGTGGAGAGAAATGGAAAACCAGGACTGGTGGAATTCAATGAAGAAATGCAGTATATGGATGTAGAGGAACCACAATGTAAGTTTTATGTATCTCATTATACTTTGTTTAAAATAGTATCTTTCTTTCTTCTTTAATGATGCACAGGAATTCCTCTGCAAATCTTTTCCAGCCATTTAAAAAACTTCTTGTCTCTTCAAAGTTGTTTCTCTCACTGGTCTGTTCACTATATGAGTTGAAACTTTTAACACATAAAGAAATCCCAAACTGCTGGAGAGTTTTGATCCCTAAAAGCAGAGTAGTCTTTATTTGAGTTTAGGAATACGGAAGATGGATATGGCACCTTTCTAACACATATTCTTACCTAACTCCAGCAGTATTTTACTTTGCTTCTTTACCTAGTTTTAATATAACTTTTCTTTGCATACCTGGCTTTTGTAGAGGTTGCTGATATAAACCAAGAGAATAATGAACAGCTAGGTAAGAATTCATAACTAGTCCTGTTGACTTTAAGCCACATCCCATTATCTGTGCCTCTTTCCATAATGTTTTGTTAACCAGCACTCTTCACAAAAGTCTCTTAGACTGTGAAAGGCAGTCAGAGTGAGTCTGAGTGAGGAGAGCTGCAGACTGAAAAAATGGGCAGTTGGAGTGACTCAGTTCCAGAGCTATGGTTCTTTTTCTTGGTCCTTTCTGCAGTGTGTCTTACTTTACACCTTCTTTTCTCTCATGTAACCAGGCTTATCTAGTTCTTTCCAACCCAAACCATTCTGTGATTCTATGACTCCAAGAAATGTGTAACAAAGGTTGAGGGGATGGGTCAAAGGGGCAATAAAAGTGCTGAGAGGAGCAGCAGATGTGTGAATGATATTTTCAATAATTTGAATATACCACAGGAGAAACTAATCAGTCTTCTTGTTTTATTATTCATTTTGTTTTGTCCTGCTTCAGTAAAGACCCAGTAAGAGTTGTGGATCTATATATATGGGATCAATATTTCATCAGTTGTGTATTTTGTGGCTTTCATAAGCCACTCAATAAACATATTATCCATATAAAATAATTGAAAATGCTGTGAAAACTGTCATTTACCTTTCTTGATTTCACTGGAAAATGTCTAAAAGTGAATCTCAAGTAAGTTTTGATGCAGAGTTATATGTATTTAGTGATCAGAGTTTGACATGGTGTATTTTTTAAAACAAGCAAATGATCAGATTTTGTGACTTAATTATAGCTAGTTCAGATCCATATTACTCATGTTTTTTCAAGGTCTTAGATTGTGTCCATTTCTGGAGGAACACAAGGAAGATATACTTTGTGGTCCAGTGTGGTTGGCTACTGGACTTGATCTATCAGGACATGCTGGAATGTTGACACTAACAAGTCCAAAGCTTGTTAAAGGTAAACCAGTTTATGCTATTTGCATGAAGCATGTGTGACTGAAGTGCACCTCATACTTCTGTAGTCAGACTTTGGTTTGTTATTTATTTTCACATTGACAAATTTTGCTGTGTAACATAATCGTGAGTTACCTTTTCAAACTGGTGATCAAGAACTGTAATTGAGCTCTACTTGTACACTATGTCTGTGAAGTTGAAATCTGTTTACAGCTTACAGTAGTAAATCATGAAAATTCTCTCCCCCTGCCCCTTTTTTCCCCTCATTTTTAGGTGTGGCTGGTGGCAAGTATCGTTCATTTTTAATTCATGTTAAAGCAGTGAATGACAGAGGAACAGAAGAAATCTGCAATGGTGGCATCAGACCAGTTGTTAGAATACCACCTCTAAAACCTCAGACTAACAAGGGTCATTCCCTTGCTTCATTGTTGGCAAAAGTTGCAGCGGGCAAGGTAATGAATAGCCAACAAAGACATCTGTGTTAGCTGTAGAATTGGTGTGATGTATGTGATCTGAAAACAAAAAAAGTTACAAAATTAAGATCCATTAACATTACTTTCTAAAGAGATGACACTGTTGACATCTTCAAGAATTCGAGTTCAGCATCTCTAAGTTGTTTCTTTTGTGCAAATTTAGTTGAAAAGGTCTGTTCTGGCACTTTCATGTTCTGAGCACTTGTTTTTGAAACTTCTGTTACACCTCATGGTCCTATGAAGATTTTGTGTGTGTGTGTGTATTTTAATCTTGATCACTGTAGTTTTAAGATGGGATAATACGAGGTGCATCTTGTGGACATTATTAGAATAATTAGAACATAATAGACTGCGGAATATAATTAAATTCATTCTTATATATTAAAGCAGTTAGTGAATAAAAGTCGTTTATTTTAGTTCAGTGCTCAAACTGAGCGATTTTACTCAACTGATCAAGGTATAAAAATGAATCAGTCAAAGCCAATGTGATTTATTATTTTTATTTTTTCCAAACACATCAGGAAAAGCCATCTAGCAAAATTGAAGCCAGTAATTCTTCCAGAAAATCAGATAATCTGCGCGGCTGTGACTTACTTCAAGAAGTCTCTGTAACAATTCGAAGATTTAAAAAAACTTCAATTTCAAAGGAAAGGTTAGTGGGTGTTTTTCTATTCTAAAGAAATACTCTCTTTAGTTACACTTCTCATAAAAAGCTCAGTTCTCAAAATAGCTCAGGTCAAGTCACTGTTTCAAGTTGTCATTTCATAAACTTATTTCATATGGAAAATGCTGTAAACTGTGAGTTAGAGGGCATTGTGCTTTCCAAGTTTTGCAGAGTAATACCATGCATGAAATTATATGTTGAGTGAATTTTTTTGCTTGACTCAAAAAGGCAAAATGGAAATAAATTTTCTTGGTAAAACAGATAAATTACCTGGACAGATATTTTTTAAAGGAAGAATATTCCTTTTCTGTTTCCACATCTTGTTTTGTTCCTTGCAGCAGAGATTGTATTATTTGTCAAAAAGTTCAGAATCAATTTTAACTAACAGGTAGTTACTGAAATAAGTTATTAAAGTCTTTGGAATGGTACTACAGATCTAAATGTAAATAATATAGTATTTAATGTGTATTACCAGCTGCCACCCCACAGTGGTGGCACACACTGTAATGAGCATAAAGAGGTCAAGGAGGCTGCAAAGAGGTATGTGCAAATGATTGCTAAAGACTGTTGTAGACAATGAAAGTTTGTTTAAGCTTAGAAATTGAAAGACAAGTTAATAGGAAAAAAAAAAAAACCCTGAAGGTTACTACATATATATAGTGATATAGGCAGGTCTGTGAGCAGAAAATAGGAAGATGGGAAATGTGTGCATGGGAAGTGCTGTATATGCATGTGTACTGGTTTTACTCTCATCTGGGATTCTCTTTTTTTGTGGCTCCTAAGACAGGATACAAAGCTGGAAGGACACTTTAATAGGGAGTGGCCATATTGGATAATTCTGGTTTTTATTTCCTTCCCCTCCTCTCTAGAGTTCAACGGTGTGCCATGTTACAGTTTTCAGAGTTCCATGAGAAGCTGCTCACCACTCTTTGCAAGAAGACAGATGATGGTCTGACTACAGAACATGCCCAGAGTCTTGTACTCGACACACTCTGTTGGCTGGCTGGGGTGTATTCAAATGGACCTGGCAGGTGAGGAAGGAGTTGTGTTAAAATTATCGTGGCTATTTCTCAGTACCAAGTCAGTTAGAAAAAAAAGAAGTTTTACATGGTTCTCTAAAGCATGCAACTTGTTTTTACAGCTCAAAGGAAGGAAACGACAGTTTGCTTTCTAAAACACGTAAATGTGTCTCTGATATCATACGTGTTTGCTTCTTTGAGGCTGGACGGAGCATAGCTCACAAATGTGCACGATTCCTTGCACTCTGCATCAGGTCAGTGCTAATTATTTACATGTATTTATTTTTATATGTTTATATGCATTTGGGGCATTTGCATGCTGACTGAATTGTACGTATATGTTTGCTATTGATTGAATTCATAAAGCAACAAGATCTGGAAGATCTTCTGTTCATGAAAACCGTGCTTTGGGTGTGACTGTAAAGAAGCCTTTCAGCTTTATCTTCTGGAGGAGATTTCAAGTTCCTTTCTCATTTCATTAAATGTTGAAGTGTCTGTGTGTTTCTTTGTAGCAATGGCAGGTGTGACCCGAGTCAGCAGGGGTTTGGATCAGTTCTTCTAAAAGCTTTGCTTGACAATATGCCTCTTTTGCCTGCTGCTGCAACAGGTGGTACGTATACAGTGTTTGTTGTCATAAACATACACAGTACAATTGTTGCATGTCATATTCTATTGGACTCTCTTGTGAAATACAAATTAGGTAATTGCTCGGTTAGTACAAATTGCTTCTTGGAGTGATCTGCTCTGGTGGTATCCAGGTACAAAGTATGCATTTGCAGATGGTGGAATTTTAAGCAAATGAGCTTGCTTAAAACAGTGCTAAGTCACTGACATTTTTGGAAGAGCTTAAGTTTTGTGAGAATTTTCAAAGGTGTTCAGCAGTCACACATTCTGTTTATATAGGTGACTGTCAGGATTGTCTGGTACTTTTGAAAATTAGAAGATTTATTCCAGGAAGCTTGCCTATCCAAATATGTCCCACTAGCAGTCCATTTCTGTTACTTCGGCACCAAAAGGAAATTTAAACTAACTTTAATTCCTTCCTTATCTACGTTGCAGACTAATGGTGTCTTAGAACCTTGTTGAAGCCTTTTGAGTGCCAGATGGAATGGGAAGATGACTTTACCCTCATATTTAGGGTGGCAAGACCTGCTTTGTGCTTTTCACACTATGACATTATCGAATTGCTTCTATCTTGGCGTCACCGAGGGGTCTTGCAGGAAAATTAGTTCTCATTCCAAAGGGCTTGTTGTACTTCCACCCAGGTAGAAACACTTAACACACTCTGTAGAGGGTATGGAATGCACAGAGGGAGGAGGAGGAAGCTGAGGTTTGTGTTTCCATGCAGTACCACCACACTATGCTCCCTGAGCTGATCTGTGTGGAAGCAGTGCTTCCAGCAAATACAAAATCAAGAGTCAGCAGCCAAAACCAGAGCATAAAAGGAGAAGAAGAGTTGAATCTAGAGTAAGGGTCTGATGGGATTGGAACCTCTAGCCTAGCACTTTAATATATCAAGAGCATTTTGTTGTAGGCAGAGAGAAGTGTGCAAAGCTGTCTCTTGGAAACCTTTATTCCTTCAATTATGTATTAGTTGATAAGAGAATTTGAAGTACTTGTGTAAACTAATGATTACAGAAAGATTCTAAATTGAAGTGCCTTAAAAAAAGGGGAAGGGGTAGAACACTTCCTAGTGTGTATTCAGTAACCATTAGATACTTCATTTATCAGTTTCATTGATTACCCTTCAAAATTATCCATCAAAGTATGCTTTCTCAGTGAAAAATTCATACCGTATTTCACCTATTTTTTTTTAATGCAGGTTCTGTGTATTGGTATTTTGTATTGCTGAATTATGTGAAGGATGAGGATTTGGCAGGATGTAGTACAGCTTGTGCATCATTGCTCACTGCCGTGTCCCGACAGCTGCAGGATCGCCTGACGCCGATGGAAGCATTGCTTCAAACAAGGTACTAAGAAATGTGGTGGTTGTACACATAAAAACAAACCTAAGAACGGTCTAGTGCCATCCTTAGGTGTTCTGAGTAAGGTTGGGTGTTTTAAAACAAGATGCATTTTGCCCTATTAGTTTGAGCAAGGATTCATTTGCTACAGCTCGGGAAAACAGTTCTATCTTGTGCAAAGTTAAAGGTGAATTTAATTGCTGTCTTGCATTTTAAATCAGCAAAGGTGTCTGTGCAATCCTTAAGTTAATATTTATCCTTTTTAGTGTAAGAACTAACAAAACATGTCCTAATTTGAGTATTGGAGGGAATCAAATACACTTAATAGTTTCAGTTCTACATAAAGATTTACAAAATTGTATTGTCTCTGGGAGCTGACCATACATTTAATGCATTCCTACTAAAGGCCAAATTCTAAGTGTACAGACTGGAGTAATTTACTGGGAGTGCAGGTTCTTATTTTAAGTTAAGTATCAGTGTAGTTTCAGACTGTGATGTTTCATCTTTTACATGTTGAAATGATTGGCTATTTAGGTTCGGATTTATGTGATACCTAGAGGAAGTCTCTGGTGGTTCAGTTCTGTAGCAGTTTGGTGCATTGTGGTGATGGGCACGTGCTGCTCTTAAACAGCTCTTGGTTTGGGTGCAAGAGTTTTCCTCAGAGTCAGGCAAGATCAAGGTAGAAGAGATTTGGTGGAGGTTAGTTCAAAATCTTCAGATGAAATTGAAAGTGTAGTAGAAAATGTAGTAAATGAAGTTCTGGAGGGGAGAGGATGTTTTTTTGTTTTGTTTTGTTTTTAGAGGACTATAACTCCAAAATATTTGATAAAAACTTATTCTCAAGTGTAATACTTGGATCCTTATTCTCTTCCTAGCTGCTAATTTATTTCACCATCTGTAATGCTTATGGTTGTTTATAAGAATTATCCCAGCTGTAGAAATGGTACCTGGATGATTGAGAGGTTTGAAAAATACACAGTGTGAACTGGAAAAACAAAAGGTTTAGTGTTTTCATCTTGGGCTTTCTTTAGAAACCCAATGGAGGAGAAAAACGTGAAGATGACACTTGACACGAGAATGGCACCTTTCTGTGGGAATTGACTTGTTCCTTCCTGTAGATTGTCTTTAAGTACCTCCTTTCAATAGCATATCTGAAATAGAAGGGTTTTTTTCCTTTCCAGTTGCCCACTTTTGAATTTGGTACATGTGACATTTCAGGTCACTTAGTGGTGTGCACAGCTGTCTGCATGTCATGGGAAGATTTGTGAAGTGAGCCCCTGCTTTTGGTATCCTTCAAGCTTAGGTTTTCTGAATGTTTCTAGTTGGTGTTATACTGATGTTCTTCTTGGAACTAAATTTACTGTCTAGCTGTCTTGCCAGGACTGACTATTTCTTGATTTAGTTTACTAATTTGAGAAAAGTTTGCAGGCCTTTCCTTCATATGTCTACCAATCAAGAGAATCCTGTCATTTCTGTTTGGTGGTTTTGGTATTTTGAAAGAGAAATTAGTAGACAGCCATCGCTTTACTCTTTTTCCCTTCCCTCTCTCTGAGTTGTATTTTATTGTATTTATGTGCATTTGTGTTGCAGAGTTTATAGTTTCGTGTTTTTCCTCTTTGTCATTGGTCCCAGGTGCAATAGCTTCACATCTGGTAGTCAAATAAAAGCAGATGTCTAATTAAAGGTTCTTCACATTCATGTTGTCTTCAGGGAGAGTAGTGCTCGTTTTACTATCATGTGCTGCAATAAAGCAAGTAAAGCTTGCAAGGATAAGGCCAGATGGGTGTGTTACATGATTTGCAGTTCAGAGAACAACATAAAAAGGGATTTCAGACAGTATTTTGGGCTGTCTTACAACAAAGCAGGTTGGTTTGTCTGCAGCAAGTCTGGCAAAATTTCTCCAGCCTGTTCTTGAAAGTATCTGATTCAACTAGTGGTGGAATTAAATTATTCTAAATACTGTAAGGTGTTATATGACTTAATTATTCTGATCATTAACACTTGACCTGTCTCCTGCCAACATCCAATCTGAAATCTCTTCTGCTGCGACTGAAGCCTTTTAGTGCTTGTGCCTTGTCCATGTTGGCAAGGGAAAGCAGATTATTTAATTCTTAACAAATTTTGGATGTCTAGAGTATGTATGTATCTTGATTGTGTTCTCTGGATCTGTAGTCATTCCAGTCGAGGTCTCTGAGTGAAGCAGAAGAGGAATTTCACATAGTTTATATTCCATACTGCATGGATGAGTAGGATGGTGGGTCTTTACATGACATTGTTGATTCATTCTTTGGGTTTTTGTTGATTTAACTTCTCTATCCTTTTGTGAAAAGTGTTGCTAGTGC
>NW_008676876.1:39632-61255 GCF_000695815.1 Acanthisitta chloris | reverse complement strand
TGAAAGATGGGTAAAAGGCACTATGCTTGTTGAAATAAATGTGGATAGGGCAGAATATATTTAACCCTCTGCAGTACATTCAGATTCTGATTCTACTGTCCAAAGCTTTTGTAGAATTTTTAGGTTTTATCTCTTACTTAATAAATCAGTGTCGTCATTTAAATCACGCAATTAACCAGTGTTACTGTTGAGGTGACCTGATTTATTGAATTTGTAAATCTGAGATCTAAGCCTACTGAATTTTGTGTGAGCATTTTTGTGGATTTTAGTAGCCACTTTACAGTACCATGTTGTCTTGCTTTGCTTGTGAGAAAAGCTCAGACAGCAAACACATCTGTCTGGTTACATGTGCAATAAGAGCTTGTAGTGAGCAACTGAGACTCACCTGCATTGTCTGTAGTATGAAGTTGTCATCTTAAATTTGCTACCTTGTCAGTGTCGTGGTTAGGAAATGTATGTTAAGTGGGTAGATACGTAATACTCAGATGATCTGTAGCAATTATTGCCCTTTTGTAACATCATTCATCATTTTCTGACTAATTACAGTCACAGTATTGTGTGACAGAAGGCATAGAGCCTGGGTAATGTGGAAGCATTTTATCATTCAGAGAAGTCTAGAAACTGTTCTGCCGTGATGCTGGTGTTGTGTTCATATAGACATTTACAGTTTCGTGACTACCTGATCAAAAAAAACATTTAAACACTCCAGCCTTCTCAGCATTACTTGCTGGGGGCTTTTCTTCCCTGCTGAAAAAAAAGGAAACTGCTTGGAGGCAGAGGGAAAAGGGGAGGGAACTTACTATCCCTGCTGGAGTGTTTGTGGAAATACTTTCTGTTTCTTCTGTCTCTTGCCAGTTAAATTGAAGAGTGTTATTTGTTTCTCACTTTTGTACGTACACAGATATATTCTTACTTTCTATTCCTGCTTAAGAAATTGGCCTGATTTCCATTGTTTTCCTCTTGTCAGTTGCTTAGTAATAGATATTGGTACACAAAACCAAAACCCAATGATTTTGATATTACTTTGGATTTTCCTTTTTCTTGACTATAAAACACTAACTGATTTGGGACCACCTTGTTACCTGAGTGATCATGATATTTTTTTTCCCCTGCAGCTCTGCCAGAGTAGGTGTTGAGTTTTTATTTTATTGGAATATTTAAAGTACTCGAAGGAGTTGATTGGTATGCCTAGCAGCACTTCCTTTTTTAATTCTTACTTCAGCTGGAAGAACAGGCTGAGGTGGAATTTGTTTCACTGTTTTGGAACAGCATTATGCTTTGACTTCAGACAAATGTCTGATTTACCATGTGCAGGCATTTGTATTGCTGTGGCTAATTGTCTAAGGCTTGTAGTTGTAGTTTCCATGTCTGAGTGTGATTATGCAGCATATTCCAGGACAGAATTACATTTTCAAAACCATTTAGTAACAACGAGTTACAAATTTATCATCATAAGCTGTTGGAAAAGGCCATCTAATAAATTACTTTAATGAACTGTAAGTAAATGATAATTTCTAAGGTATGTCAATTGAATGAAAAGAATAGTTTGGAATGCAGTAACTCCTGATGATGAAATACTTGGCCTTTTTCTGTAAATAATTCTATATAAATTCTTATTGTAGCACTGTTTGTCTTATTCCATTTGCAGATATGGATTATATAGTTCACCTTTTGATCCAGTTCTGTTTGATTTGGAAATATGTGGCTCTTCTTGTAAAAATGTGTACAACAGCAGCATTGGAGTACAGTCAGATGAAATTGATTTGTCTGATGTTCTATCAGGTATGTATGTTTAGCACTAACCTATCGTGGAAGAGTTGGTAATTCTATTACATAGTTTTCCATTAGCGAAGATGTGGTTTTATACTTTCCATCTGTTTCACAACTATGCAGCCAGGTTGAAGTTCAAGACACTGTCCTGCTTCATGATTATTTTTTACATTTCCTGTGGCCTTAGGGCAAGTAAAAAGCCTCTTTCTGGAATCTGTTATTTTCTTATCCTGTAGAATATCAAGGGTAGTGATTAAACAGAAAGCCTGCTATCATTCCCTAGGTCAGGGTCATCTAGGAAGCATCTGTCACCTCTATTGAGCAGCTTCCTTGAGATATGTTATTATTCATTTGGACTAGCAACACTCACATAGGCAGAGAAACCTAAATGGGTCTTCCAGAAGTTGGGAAGCTGCCACATGGCACTCCTCTACTTAAATATTACAGATCTAATGACTTATTTTTTCCATTTTAGTGGCATTAAAATACCTTAAAAGCATATTTATGCCTGTCCTCTCAGGTTAGTTCATAAGTGAATCTTTAGACCATGTAATGTCCTAAGAATTTGATAATTTTTACCTGTCAGGAAGTTCTTTTCATAGCAAGTGTATTTGTCAGTCACAGTGACTCCTTTCCTCATCTCGTATGCTATTGTCCACCTTCTTCCCATACCTCCCTCCATACAACTCTGTGAATTTGTTAGGATATTGATTCATAGTCTTGTTTTTATGCTAAATTGGTGTATGATCTTAGTCAATTTGCTAGTTTCTCCTTTTTCTTTCTAGTAGCATCAATGTATTCTTGCAAGCTAGTTTGCTTTCAGTGTAGAAAGAGTACAGCATCCGTATATAATTTATTTCTGGAATTAAGAAGGTTACACTACACTTCTGCTGTCACATTTGATAGTTTGACTAATTAAATTACTCTGTTCAGATTTGACAGCATTATCCTTTTTAAAATAACTTACATTTATATAGTGGTTGTGGTAATGTTCAGGTGTTTGTTCCAGAATGTGAACTAACTAAATGTGTGGATTATATTTAGTTTTCTCCTTTGACACTTCGTGACTTGAAATGTCACTGTCAAGAACAAGGTGGCTGATTGTGCAGATACCTATTTCTCTTTCAGGAAATGGGAAAATAAGTAGCTGTGCAGCTGCTGAAGGTAGTTTTACTTCTCTTACTGGACTTCTGGAAGTTGAACCTCTGCACTTTACCTGTGTTTCAACAAGTGATGGAACTAGAATAGAAAGGGACGATGCAAGTACGTTTACTGGTATATACAATTTTCCATTTTTTTCCTACTTAGCATAGTTCCACAATATATTTTTAATTGGACAGACTGACACTGTTTGACTGATTGCCTGCAGTTTTCTAAGTGTTGAAATGTTTTGTTTGTGTTATTGTTGGGTTTTTTTAATAGTTACTAAATGTAAAGTTCAACTTCTTTGAGCTTAACAAACACACTGGATGCAGAATTTATTAATTTGAATTGATTAGTTTCTACCAGAGAGTATAACATGCAAGTTTGCATCTAAGTTTGCATCTTTGCTTTACAGCCTTGTGTGGCAGAAGAATTCCAGGGCAGTAGGTGGCTCTTCTGTAATCCAAGTGTTCCATGTATGACCAGCATGCATGGTCTATAAACCATGTTGCTTTGTAGCAAGAACTGGGTTAAAAGGAGATATTTCTCCTGTTTTTACATTGCTGTGGGCAATTAGTAAGGAACTAAAGGTGTGTTTTATAATTTCTACATACATGTTTTTGTTTTGTTTTGTTTGTTTCATGCCAGTGAGTACCTTTGGGGTTACCCCAGCAGTTGGTGGCCTCTCTTCTGGATCGGTTGGGGAAGCCTCGACAGCACTGAGCTCGGCAGCCCAGGTAGCTTTGCAGTCTCTCTCTCATGCAATGGCCTCAGCCGAGCAACAGCTCCAGGTGCTGCAAGAGAAACAGCAGCAGCTTTTGAAGCTTCAGCAACAGGTTGGAGGCTATTTGGCTATTTTTTAGTGCTGTCTCTAAACTTCAAAAGCTGAGAAAGTAGTTGCAGAGCTAGTTGCCTTTTTTTTTCTTTTCTTTTTTTTCTCCATTGTGTATTTGAGGAAGGAAGAGCTCTGCACTGAGGAGCATTCTTATGAAGCAAAGTGCTGAGGGTGCTCCCATGCTGCTTTGGTCTTTCAGACTTGTTTTTTGTGTATTTTGAGGGTGGGTTGGGAGTTTGTAATCAAAGCTAAGTCTTAATACATATCAGTCTGAAATTGAAAAAGCCCACTGAAATGAAATCACAGCTGCTGACATAGGGAAGTATCAGTCATAAAGTCATTGTCAGTATGAGGCTTGGCTGTGTTGACTCTACTTTGTTGTTCAGTGGTAGGGTTTTTATTATTTTTTGATTACTCTAATTAATTACTCATGTTCCTCAGCAAGTGAGTCAAATTAAATAGAGTTTTAATTTTTCAGCTTGTAGTTAGACATCTGACATGTCTGCATTGAAGGTAGCTTAGGTTTATTAAATCTGGTTGTATAATGAAAGTTGAACTTGTGGTTCATTACTGCTGGTGTGTTGACAAGCAGTATTATGTGCTACATACACTGCTTTGATTTTCCCCACAGAAAGCTAAGCTGGAAGCAAAACTGCATCAGACAACAGCAGCAGCGGCAGCAGCAGCATCAGCAGTTGGTCCTGTTCACAACTCTGTGCCTTCTAATCCAGTAGCAGCCCCAGGGTTCTTCATTCATCCTTCAGATGTCATTCCACCCACACCAAAAACAACTCCTCTCTTCATGACTCCACCTTTGACTCCACCTAATGAAGCAGTTTCTGCTGTTATTAATGCAGAGCTTGCTCAGCTTTTCCCTGGTTCAGTCATTGACCCTCCAACAGTTAACCTTGCAGCACATAACAAAAACACAAACAAGTCTAGAACGGTAATTATTTTCCTTTATTTTACTTATAGAAAAATAACTGTAACTGTAATGGTTACCAGGGTCTTAATTTGTGCTTGAGTGCTAGTAAATATCTGTTTATTTGGATGAGATGTGAAAACTGTGTTACTAAATGTAGACCATACGAGAAAGACGTAGGAAAGCAATATAGTGTTGTTACATTACCTCGAAGGATTTCTCTTATTAGGAGCTAGCTTAACTATATGAGGAGTTATTAATCCTTTGAACTTCAGTAGTTATTATTTTGACAGTACGTGCTCAAATGTAAATTTAGTGAGGTGTTGTCAAAATTGTGCATCTTTAAATCACAAGAGGTTTTCTTACAGTCTTTTGTAGAGAGCAGCTTATTGTAATGCACAGATTTTAATCACCTAATTTTACTGATGTTTTTACACTCCTCAGAATCCACTTGGATCTGGCCTCGCTCTTGCAATATCTCACGCTTCACATTTTCTTCAACCTCCACCTCATCAGTCAATTATTATAGAGCGAATGCATTCAGGTAAAACCACAATTCCTAATAATAATTTTGACACATTTTCTAATTAGAAGTGGAATATTTTCCAGGGCCTTAAGTAAGTTGCTTAGCTACGGTCTCACTTGGCTTTCCAGAGAAAAATATTTCTCACTTTGTATTCTGTTGTATCTGGAAGTTTAAGGCCCAGCATTGGTTGAAAAATCCTGAAGGATTGGAAAATATGTTGGGTCTCTGGACAAAGCATCTGTTCTGAAATAATGCATAAAAAGCAAAGCAACTTCAATTAAGTTGAAGCCAAAACTGTGCGAGCTGTTGTGAAAGCTTCTGAGGTTGTGCAGCTATTTTTAGTCTCAAATGTACAAGAATATCTAAACCTTTGTGCCTTTCAAATAATATATAAAAAATAACTTTGTTTTCTAGAAGTAATATCTCTTCGCAGGTTAGCACACACTGGTATTTTAGGCAATACTGTGTTTTTCCCCTAGGAGCAAGAAGATTCGTGACCTTGGATTTTGGAAGACCTGTATTACTGACAGATGTATTGATTCCCACTTGTGGAGATTTGGCTTCTTTGTCAATTGACATCTGGACTTTAGGAGAAGAAGTGGATGGAAGGCGACTGGTAGTGGCTACTGACATTAGTACACATTCACTTATTTTACATGACTTGCTGCCACCCCCTGTTTGCAGGTTTATGAAGGTAAAAGACAGACTGCATACTTTTATCTTTTAAACTCTTGATGTTTGTTAGTATGTGACCTTTCACCTAAGCCCTCTTCAGACCAAACTCTAGTTGGCTGTAAGTTTTTTATGTATTTTTGACTTGGTGTTTATTTTGCCTGTTTTAATGCAGCTGTGTTACAATATAGTTGCATTCTCTTTCAGATCACTGTTATTGGTCGATACGGCAGCACAAATGCCAGAGCAAAAATCCCATTAGGATTTTATTATGGCCATACCTATATCTTACCCTTTGAAAATGAGCTGAAACTAATGCACGATCCCCTCAGAGGAGAAGGTGAAGCTGCAAATCAGCCAGAAATTGACCAGCATTTGGCAATGATGGTTGCATTGCAAGAAGACATACAGTGCAGGTTAGAAATAAAAAATGTGTATTTACTAGTTATTTTAACATAAACCACAGGGATATCAATGTTACAGACTTTTTTTTCTTCTCATTATATTCAAACCAAATAAGGCTCTGCCTCTGTTGTAGAGTTGTTGCAAGTGAATATCTTTATAGCATTTACAAAGACTACATTATATTCTTTCTCAGTGTCTGTTTTAACAGTGCATTCAAAATGGACCAGAAGTTGTCTTCTGGCAATGTTACTGTCCAGTGTATTGCTGTTTGCTAATGTGTATTGAACTGTGTTCTCTGACTGTTTCCCTTTAGGTACAATCTGGCCTGTCATCGGTTAGAAATCCTTCTGCAGAGTATTGACCTGCCACCACTCAATAGTGCAAACAATGCCCAGTACTTTTTGCGAAAGCCGGACAAGGCAGTAGAAGAAGATAGCAGAGTATTTTCTGCTTACCAGGACTGCATTCAGCTACAGCTTCAACTCAATTTGGCTCACCATGCTGTTCAGAGGCTCAAAGTAGCTTTAGGTGCAAGCAGGAAAACACTGAAGGAGCAGTGTGATCCGAAAGAGTTGATTCAGATGTCATCCACAGAACAGTTACGCACCATCATTAGATACTTACTGGATACTTTGCTTAGTTTGCTTCATTCTTCCAATGGTTAGTACTTTTGGAGATTTTGATTGGTTTTGCCATGTTATTAGAGACAATTTGCAAGTATTTCTGTTTCTTGATCTGTACTTTCCTACTATAAAACTTTTAAACTTTGTTCAGGTAGTGAATCACAGAAATGAGGAATGGTGTTTGAGTTTGATGGGGCCTTAAAGATCATCTAGTTCCAGCACCCTGCCATGGGTAGGGACACCTTCCACCAGACAGGTTGCTCAAAGCCCCTTCTACTATGATTTTAGTAGCTGATAACATACAGTGTAAAGTTTCAACAGTGGCATCAAGCTGGCCTAACCACTTCCTAAAAAGGGGTAGGAGAAGGTGCCAAGGTCCTTCTCCATTTTCTGTAGCCCTGGCTGCATATTCTTTTGCTCAGATAATCATCTGATCTGTCTGATAGCTGCTTCAGTTTGCTGAAGTAGCAAAAAACTGACCAAGCAGAATATTTGTGTTGATTTTATAGGCAGAATCACCTTGTGGAAGGATCTGCCAGTATTGAAGGCTGTGCAGTGCTGGGGTGGATTAGACAGTTAGAAGTGGGCAGGGGAAGCAGAAATTGCCTCAAGGAGGATGGTGGTGGGGAATTCATAAGAATTCTCTACTCAATTCATGGTTTTTTAATATCCAGTAAGGATTTTTATTTTCTAAGCTTGCCATTGAAAGAGTTCTTGGAGAACTGAAATTGAAAAGACTGAGTGGGAGTGGTGGCTTTTTTGTTCGAGTTTTTTTGGTGTTTTTTTTTAAAGGCAGAATATTGTTCTATTGATAGATAGGTCTGTCTGTCTTTTAATTTTCTGTGCCACTTTGTTCTTAAGCATGATGATGGTTTGGTTTTTGCTTTGTGTAGACTCTGGGGGGTATTTGCACTGACATGGAATTGATCTGGTTTTGACCAAATGGCCTGGTCTTAATGAGTTACTTGCAAATTACCATCTCGTCATGTGTTCCCTCCTTCTTTACTCCTGTGCCAATTCATATAATTGTAGTAATTTAAAACACTTAGTGAAAGTTTTTCCTGCTGTGTTTTCAAGTAATTTTCTTTTTAAACATCATTGTTCTCCTTTCTTTAAAGGGCACTCAGTTCCTGTGGTTCTGCAAAGTACTTTTCATGCTCAAGCTTGTGAAGAATTATTTAAACACCTGTGTATCAGTGGAACCCCAAAGATACGACTGCATACTGGCCTTCTGCTTGTGCAGCTCTGTGGAGGAGAAAGATGGTGGGGTCAGTTTCTCTCCAACGTACTGCAGGAATTATACAATTCAGAGCAACTCCTCATATTCCCACAGGACAGGTAAGGTGCAAGTCTGTGTTGATGTGTTACCTGTGGGTCACTGAAGTAATGTGACCGAAGGATACTTATCATTCTCATTGATAAAAGAAATAGGCCCAAAGTAGTACTGCAAATTATAAAGGTCTCATTGCTGTTAGTTATTGCACCTATTTGGTGCTTGCACCACAATAAGTTGCTATTTTTCCTTACCTGGAGGCCTTCACATACATAGCAGGGTTGCTCCCCAGTGTCAGAAATGGCCTTCTCTTTGCTTAAATGTCCACTCATCACAGAGCTTCTCTTCTCCTGCATTCAGAAGCAGGATTGAGACTGGAAGGCAGACTATTAGTATTTAATGCAAAACACTCCACTGAGATAAGGGCAAGCATGTGTAGAGTTGAGCATTGAATGTTAGAAGTATTGATTATTTCAGATTATTGATCAAGGTCTTTCATATTCTAAGCATTAGCATTGTATTTTAATCAAACATATTTGCTGGTCTGTGGCTTTCTGCCTTTGAACAGCAAGATTTATATTTAAGGATATAAGAATACATGAATTTCATTATTACTACTGTTCAGCAATGTGGAAGAGGAAATAAAACATGAGATCTTGTTTCAGACTTAGAAAGCTTTGCTGACCTCTTGAGGGTGGAAGCAAAAATGTTTACCCTAAAATGCTGCATTAATCTTTCAACAATAGAACATGAAATTCAATTCAGTTGCTGGGCCACGTAGTGCTTTCTGTAGCAATCTGTCTGTCTCAGGTGAATGCCTAGAAGACTATTGCTCTGTAAGGGGTGTTTCAGAATATTACTGAATCTGCAAAAGATAAGATCTTAAATATGTAAATTTTATTTTTAGGGTCTTCATGTTGCTTTCTTGCATTGGCCAAAGATCGCTTAGCAACAGTGGTGTTTTAGAAAGTTTACTTAATCTCCTGGATAACCTGCTGTCCCCACTGCAACCTCATTTACCTGTGCACAGAAGAACTGAAGGTAGCCCTCTAATTTGGGAAACTATTTTCATATTCATTATAAGCTAGAAAATTGAGTGACTAATTTTTGGTGTATTAAAAGAAGTTGCTTGTTTAGTATATTTCCAGAACAAAGTTGTCGTTTAAGATGTGATGAATCTTCTTGTTCTTTAGGTGCTAAAAGAGATGCGTCCCCCTGCCCCACCCCATTTTAACCTGATTAAAATTCATTTGATTGCTTTTAATTCAGCTAGGAAGTTTTGGCAGAGTAGGGGGAACATTCAGTGTGTAGACAGCTCTAGTAGCTCTAGTGAATGGTTTTAGTATTTAACGTTTTGGAAAGAAATGCCTCATTTTGCTCATGAGATCCTTTCTAAATTTGAAGCTTTTGAGGTGAAACACAGATATGAAGACACGTGCCTTAAGTGTATCTGCATGGTTTCTGCAAACTACGTAGAGTTTGGGGTTTTTCTGTAATCTGAGGTATTGACTATAAAAATGTTACTGGAATTCTGTTCTTCAAACTTGATTTTCTTTGAGTGCTTTCTTAACTACCATAAGTTTGAAGCAAATGCTTACTTTTGAAAACATCATGCTCTAGGCTACTTCATGTGTTATGTACTTCATATGTTGTTTAAAATTCTTAGTGTTTTGAAGCCTATAAATGCCAGCTGAGATTCTGTCCTTAGGTTTACCTTGTCTCCTGAGGTAAACAAACCTGCAGCTGGTGTCAGAAGCTGTCCTATTGCTTCCCACTGGTCAGCCGTGTACTTTCTCTGTCATGGCTGTATCCTGCTATAGTCTCGAACTAGTCTGAGGCAATCCCAAGCTTACATCTCCTCTACCTCTGTTTGCACTCTCCCCACAGCTTCCAATTCCTTTCATAACTCTTGCCTTACTAGTTGTCCTCATGGAGGACTTTAGGAAGCAGAAGTAACTGATACTTCAGAGCTTTATTTGCTGGTCTTCCAGCTTCCTTCCTCCTGGACAGTACAGGTGAGTACTAGGGCAATATTACGTGTGGTGGAAGCACCAGGTATGGCAGAATAGTCCTCCTTGAGAAGTATCACACATAACTAAGGGTCAGAGGGCTGAAAACTTACTGGGGAAAAAGTCAAAAAACAGGACAGTCGGAGCAAGAGGTAAGTGTTGTGGGTAGAGAGAAGTCATCAAATTTGAGTACGAGAGGAGAAAAGAGGAATAAGCAAAAGATATTTGGAGGGAGGGAGAGATGCTAAGAATTTGGATAATTTTTTTAAGAGATAAAAGGAAAAGAAATGCTCTTGTTTGAACAGAAGTATGAAAAGGTATGTACTCCATTCTGCAGCAGGCTCCTTTTTTATTATTCTGCCAATGGAAAAGGTGTGTGGTGGTCACCAGTGCTTCTCATTTCTTTTCTTGCAATTTAGTCTGTGGTTCCTGTTCAGGTCCTGTTATGGAACCGTTCAGGTCCTTCCTCTGTCAGCTTGGGATGTGCTACTTTCTGCCAGTGTGTGAACAGGAAACCAGAGTTAACAAGTCGGGCTGTGTCCTACTGCTTGCGTACAGCAACTACATGTGATTCTGGGCAAGCCATTTCTGGGCCTTAGTTTTCTTGTTTGAGCTGGACTCAATAATAATCTGGGTTAATTAGAGCTGTTTTGAGGTCAGTGTGTAAATAAATGTGGCTCAACATGATGCACAGCTACAAAAACATGTGTGTAACCTCTAGTGCTAATGTCTTTGCTGTATGGACATTATATAGAAGAATGCCATTGGCATAATGATTCTAATTAAGTGGTAATTTTTTGTAGGTTTCTAGTCTTGTTATTTGGACATTATTTGTAGATATGTAGGTACGTAACAAGACTAGTATAACGGGACACACAAATAGCTTCATTTGTGCTCCTCCATTAGTGTATTTTCATGTAACCATGTGAGGAAGTTGCAGGAAAGCCAAGACTGAGTTCAGACCAGATGAGCTAGGCAGGTGGCACTACCTGGCTACTGCCTATTTCAGTCTCACACTTTAAATGCCACATGTTTGTACAGACAGAAGGGAAAAAACCCTGTGTCTTGCACATCATGCACGAAGAATCTTTGTGCACATGGACAAATGTAAATGAATGGTTCTAAATTGAGCTCACAAGTGCTCAGAAACCTACAAATAATGTACAAATAAGACCAGAAAGCTACAAATAATGACCACTTAATTAGAATAATTCTTTCTAGTAATGTTTCACAGTATGGAATTTGAGACATCCAATTTATGTGCCTTGATGCAAACAGCTGTCATTCTACATTGGGTGTTAAGGAAATTTAGGCATATGATTTTTGACTTCTTTAAAAGAAACACTGCTTAATTTCTAGGTTGAACAGTTGAGGTGAAGCTTTTGACTTCTGACTTCATCAGACTCAGCGAACTGTGACATTTTGTTTTGTATCTAAATTCTCTACCGAATGTTTGATTTCTTCTCTCATTTATGAGTGCTCTCTTATTCTCTTTAAAAAAAAAAGAGACAGGTGGACTCTTTATGACCTAGCAAATAGGTGTGAAGTTTGTTATGGCTTCAAAACTTTATTAAGCACTCAACTCTGTTTATTTTGAAGGAGTTTTAGACATTCCTATGATCAGTTGGGTTGTAATGCTGGTGTCCAGACTACTGGATTATGTAGCTACTGTTGAAGATGAAGCAGCCACAGCCAAGAAACCTCTGAATGGAAAAGAGAGAGAACGATTTTTGACAGGTATATAACATTAATTATCAAAACTTTGATTTGGGTATTGCTTTGGGAGCTGTTCAGTAATTAAAATGTATTTTCAATTCACTTGAAAAATGAGATATTAAAAATGGATGTGATCATTTTATTTGCATTCTTGTCTGCTTTTTATATCCCCTTCTTCTTAGAATTACTTTCTGCTGCATTGTGAAAAATGCAGGATTGATTTTAGTTTGTAAGATATCTGTATATTATCCTGTGACTGTAGGACTTTACAGTTGAAAGTACACCATGTTGAGATACTTTGTGTTGTGAGAAGGGGCAACAGCATGACTTCATAACCATTGTAGTATTTGTATCCAGTATGTTTAGATGTGGTTTTTGTCTGGGTTTTTTTTAAATTATTATTATTATTAACTTGATTAGCTATGGTTTTCTTTGAACGTCTTCTAAAAATGAAAACTGTAAAGCTTTTATGTTATGAAGCTGTTCAGGTATTTTTACTTAGGACAGTCTTATTTACCTCTGTATATGTTTTAATAGTAATGAAAACATGGTGGTTACCACTTCATTTTAACATCACACAGAAACATTACTATCAGTGGTGACAGTTGCATAATGTTAAGAGCTAGATTTGCTTGTTTCTTCAGTATTCAGTATCTGGAGATGCTAACCATTGCTGCAGCATGAAGGTGTTTCTGTGGGGTTAAGTGAGGTTAATAAGATGGATTAATAAATCTTTTTTATTCTGTTTCCATTAGGAAACCAGTGGAGTTTTATAAATAACAGCCTTCACACTCAGAGTCTGAGCAGATCTACTAAAGGCAGCAGTAGCCTGGATAGACTGTATTCCCGAAAGATCAGAAAGCAGCTTGTGCATCATAAACAGGTGACTTCCAGCACGGTAGTGGCTATTTTCTTAGTAGTATATCTCATTTATAAGGTATCTCATTTCTTGAAAGCTTTGGCCTTGGGACTCATTCAGCCTTGCTTTTGCATAGTTCTAGTTCTGTAGCTAAAGGCTGCCTAACTTCTTTGACATTCGTCTTAAACCATGGGGCGTGGGATCTGCTGGAAGAACAAATGTTGGAGTCTGCTATTGCACTCTGTGGCCCATACTGGACAATTAATATAATGTACTTTCTAGATAAATCTGAGTACACCTGAGTGCAAAGCCCTAAGCTGTGATTTAAGAGTATTTTAAAAGCTCAAGTTAAAATTTGAACTGAAGATTGCTATCATATGAACATACTGATCCTTTTAACATCTTATTGCTTAAATTTTCATTTATTCCTATTAACATTTTCTTTTAGCAACTTAACTTATTAAAAGCAAAACAGAAGGCTTTGGTGGAACAGATGGAAAAAGAGAAAATACAAAGCAACAAAGGATCATCATACAAACTTTTAGTAGAACAGGCAAAACTAAAGCAGGCTACTTCAAAGGTATGATGCTCTGAAACTGTAACTGACTTCTTGTCCTTTGTGTGAAAAGACCTGTTCCTGCAAAGTCATTTTTGTCCTTCTTTGACCTTATTATAAGAAGTTGTTTCATCATGGCTGCTATTAAGCATATTCTAATACTGAAAACAGTAGCCATCTGGAAATTTATTCCTCTCTGAAAAACAGTTTATCCTTCTACAGGGTTTTTTTAGGTAGTCATGGCCAAAATCACTAATAAACTTGTAGCTGTGGGAATGCCAGTCATGTTATTAAACTTTGGATAACATAAACCAATAGAAACATAAAATAATACTTTATATGGCTAGCTTTTATGCATGATGCTCTTCTGGATGCTTTCCTGGTTGAACAATCAGAATATAATAATGTCTGTCTCCCCAAACTAATAAATTATGGCTTTTGAGAGTGATTTTTCAGCTTTCTCATAAGCTTCTTTGCTTCCTGAAAGTACTTACCACTTCATTTGTGGCGTCTTGCAGTGAGCTCCAGACACTGAGTATGGATGTAGTAGTTAAATAAATACTTTAATTATGAGATGAGCTGCTGAAATGTAGGGACTTCTGGAGATGATGACTTGGACTTTGTAGGGAATGCAAAAAATGTGTAGATCTTTCCAGCTACCAAACTTAGATATCACTTAAAATATTTACTGTGTAGTTCCAAAAGTACTCCTGTGTGTTACGGTGGCTGAAACTAGGTCCATGGAAAGAGATTTTAGAATGTTAGACCTTACAGGCAATCTAAAGGGAAATCTTAGAACAACTTTCAGTAATTATGGAAAAAAGAAGTAATTAAACACTGGCATAAAAATAAAGCCCTGAGTTTTCACTATCTGTGCTTGTCATGGACTGTTCTATCTTCTGCTTTATTCCAGCAGGTTATATCAAGGGGCTGCTCTGCTGGTGACCCCCTTGAGATGTCTTTAATTGAGTCACTGGCTGAAGTATGCTGTCCAGCTATTTAAGTTTCACTTTATAGCAGCCATGTTGCATCAAAAAAACATGTTGTGCTACAGACCTTTCCCCTTGCAGTTTCTAAACTTCTAGTTATGGTATTACTGTACACTTGATAGTTGCATTTCATGCAATTTTTGCTATTTCACCTACTAATCACTTTCAATTATGACAACCTGGGAGTAACTTGAAATATGTAGTGCCTTTATGAGAAAGTTGAAACCTTGGTGTTAGTAAATAGATCTTTCTTTGGTCTAGTTCAGTAGCTCCTACTGAAGTGAGATTGTAAGAGGCATTTGTGTTGTCTAATGACTGTAGTGTAGCTGATAGAACGAGCTGAGCTGCTAAATGTATGCCCTTGGTGGATGATAGTGTTAATAAAAGGACCTTCTTTTCTCCATTGAATTGGTAGGCCCTCTGTCAAAAAGGTTGTGGTTTAGAGCCCTGATCACCTATCAAACTAGTTGAATTTATGATGGCTAATGCACACTTTGTGCCTTGAAAGTATTAAGCAGCCTAGAAATTATTGATAATTTCTTTAATATGAAGAACTGAGAAGTCAGTGTTCTTGTAAGGATATATTTCCATACTAGATATTTTTCTATGCATTTTGCTTTGTGGTTACTGTAGCTTTATTTACAGGTGTGGAAGTAGGAGGGAAACTTTAAAACAGGCTGTGTTTTATGGTTAAACTTAAGGGTTTAATTGGCACTTCTATGGAACTGAATTTAGTTATGCATTTGTCACCTGAGATAACGTGCTGCCAACACAAATTTCTGCCAAAAAAGCTTTAATTTCGTTCCAGATTGTCATATATTTTTAGAATTCCTTTTATTTTTAAATAGAGTTTTACAGTTACTGTTATTGCTGCCTCACTGCTTCACTGGGAAAAGATTCAGAGGTTATTTTTAAAATGTAACTGTTGTTTCAAATCTGATTTCTGCAGCACTTCAAGGACTTGATACGCTTGCGTCGAACTGCCGAATGGCCTCGTTCCTCTTTAGATACAGAAGTATCAACAACAAAGGAAACTCCAGAAATTGAACCACTTCCATTTACACTGGCCCATGAACGTTGCATTTCTGTAGTGCAAAAGCTGGCACTCTTTCTCTTGTCCATGGACTTTACTTGTCATGCAGATTTACTTCTGTTTGTTTGTAAGGTAAACAGAATATGCAGCATCACTCTCTAGTTGCAATGGAGGCTGCATTAAATTAGCTTTCTCTCACTGCTTTTTTGCTTGCTGGTAAAAATTAGCTGCAGCATTAAAATGTCTAGTAATTTCTGGTGTGGTAGTTTAACTTAATGTGATGGTTTCAATATTGCATTAAAAAGTAGCTTATATATTCTTATTACATTTGTAAAATTCTAGAATTTGAGCTGGTAAAAGTACCTGATCTACTTGTAAACAAAATGTAATAATCATAGCAATTAAACTTGTTATATGCTTTCATAGGCTTAAAAATGAATAGCATATATTTCTCTTTTTAATAGGTTCTTGCTAGAATTGCAAATGCTACAAGACCAACAATTCATTTATGTGAGATTGTAAATGAGACCCAATTGGAACGATTATTGCTGCTTCTTGTTGGAACTGACTTTAACAGAGGAGACATCTCTTGGGGAGGAGCATGGGCTCAGTATTCTCTGACTTGCATGCTGCAGGATATCCTAGCAGGTTGGGTTTCAGATTGTATTTTTCAGAATGTACATTGCACTTGAATCTTTCTTCCTTTAATGTTTTAGGTGTGTTTGTTTTGGGTTTTTTTAAATTACAGTAGAATCTGCTGACACGATTAAGATTATTAAAACAAAAGTAAAAAAAAAAAATTATATTGCAGTTGCAGTCAATCCTGAATGAGCAACTTGTGCATTGAAAAGTTCATATCTATATGACCCAGATTATTGGAAAATTATTCAGACCTCCTCCCCTTGAAGAAGTAGACCGTAGAGAATTTATTTAGATGAATGAAAACAGTTGGCCTAGACACTGGGATGTTAATTTGTAAGTGGAATAAAGCTTGAAATTACGTTGTCTGCTTAATTTAATACGTAGGAGAGTTGCTGGCACCTATAGCAGCTGAAGCTATGGAAGAAAGTGCTTTGGGAGAAGATGCTGGAGCTTCAGCTGGGGATTCTGATGACTCCCTCCAGCAGGCCACAGTTCAGTTAGTGGAAACAATAGATGAGCCTTTGACACATGACATCACAGGTAAATTATTCCATAATCTTGACATACATGTATATATTGAAAAGAGTAAAAAAGCTTATACTCAAATATCAGTAAAAACGTTTTGGTGATAGGATGATTAGTTTCTGATAATGGAGGCAGAATACAAGCAATTCTTCAACTTAGTTTTATATCTGATCAGTAAAAATGGTTATTTTTCCCATTGTTTTAAAAATAAACTACTTGATTACATTCATTAACCTTTTCCACTAAGTTGTAATGTTGTACTTTTCCATTAAGTTTATGTTATACCCATGTTTTATAATTTTTACTTGGTGGTATTAATACTCTTTTAATTATTATAAGGTGCTCCACCTCTGTCATCTTTGGAAAAAGATAAGGACATTGAACTTGAATTACTGCAAGACCTGATGGAAGTCGATATTGATCCTTTGGATATTGATTTGGAAAAAGATCCCCTTGCAGCCAAAGTCTTCAAGGTATGTCACACCTGAGTTTTCAGGATCACCTTTGCGTGTGAAGTAATAAAATCCTTTCTCTCTTACACTCCATTAATGGTCTTTGTTGTCTCAGTCCTGCTTTTAGCTTTTCTAAATGTTTCTTGTAGAATGACAGGAATGAATGTAAAGATTGTGTTCACATCTCAGTTGACCACAAAATACTTCACTTTTTGCATGAAGATACCTGCATAAACATGAGGTTCTGAGTGTACTTATACTCTAGTACATGTTAAAGACAACTAAAGCATAATATGAAAGAAAAATAAGTCTTGTCCTCTTTTATTACTGGCAGAGTACCATTTGCAGCTGTGACTGTTCTTGAGAGTTTAAAAAAAAGTCAGCAATGAGTAGTACTCAGACTGGCTTCAGACTACAAAGAGGAGCAACTAACTTCAAAATATGTTTCACTGTGGAACCAGAAAATTACTAAATGCTTTCATACTTAAAATGAAGGCTAAATATATCAGAGGAAGTAAAATTACATTTAGATGTAATAGTACATATATTGTCAAGGTGTATGAGAACCCCAAAATATTTATCCGTAAAGAAACACAACTGTTTGTAATGAAATGTTGAGTCTCTTTTCTCGGTTCAGAAGGATGACATTTGGAGTTTGTCTGTGCCTCTTACTATTGACTTAACCCTTAGTCTCATTTGAATTAACCTAAATCATCTGTCTCACCACTTGCTCAGAAAACACAGACTAATTTTTTATGTTCCCCCATATGTCCTTCTACCAATTACCTGAAGATTTTTCTGTAAATCTCCCCAGAAATTGCACTTGTTGCTTAATTTCTGTGTTACTGATGTTTCCCTCCTTTATGCTGCTTATCATTTCACGTGGCAGTACTCCTTAGTCCACTTCAGCCACAGATACCTTCATGAGCTTGTTGCCTGATTTGATGTCCTCTAAAACACTTCTTCATTCTTAATACTTCAATACTTGTTTCTGCATTTGTAAAATGACAGTAGGTATTAAAAAGACGGGCATAGACAAATTGCTTTCATACAGTGTTGCATGACTTCTCTTTTTCTTGTGATCCAAGTGCTTTTATAGTGTCTTAAATTATGGCACGAGTAGAGATTATTCAACACTTTTTTCTGCAGAGTCCACTGCAAATAGTCCCTGAGCCTCACTGAGGCTTCAAGGTACTTTAATAGCACAGTTGGTAGCATAGTGTTCTTTCTTGATAAATAGCTCCTCAAAATATCTGTGTGATACTCTACTTCCAAATTTACAGTATGGTACAAATGTGTGAATAGAAACTGATGATAACATTTTCAAATTAGCTTCTTGAATCTCTGAGACAGCTAACTGCATTGCTGGATTTTGACAGTCATAAAGGATTCAGTAGCTTATACTGCAATAAGAATTGAAATAAAATCTTCTGAAGCTATTGGGTCCAATCTTCTGGTTTTAATTTTTTGTAACTTCAGTGTTTGTTATTAGTCATTACAAATTTTTGGCAGTCCAAAGAGTTGCTGCTTATTTTTTTCCTGGTTTTGTTTGTTTGTTTTTTAAGCCTATAAGCAGCACCTGGTATGATTACTGGGGTACAGACTATGGCACCTACAATTACAATCCCTACATTGGAGGTGTAGGAATTCCAGTTGCAAAGCCACCAGTAACTACAGAGAAAAATGGATCACAAACTGTCAGCGTATCAGTCTCTCAAGGTAAGCAGTGAACTAAAGTTCTGTTCGGGGTCTCTTTTCTGTAATACTGTGTTCAACACTTCATCACATCAAATTGTCTTAATCTCTATGTGCACTAAGTGGAAAGAATTACATTTTCTATGTGTCACACCTTTTTTCTGTGGTAACTGAGAGAATATCATGTGAAATCTTTATTTAAAACAGCCTGACATACCAGAAAATCTTCTTTTCTAACACTTTTGAATGCACTTATATAGGCAGTTTCAAATTTGTCCTGTTTTCTCAGGAAATTTTGGAAGCTCTTTTCTGGTTGGCTCTACCCCTAAGAAATGTATTGGCACTCTTGTTTAGTTTGGAAAAGTACTGCTGAACGGGGGTGATAGATCTTTCCTTTGCCATGCTGGGGGAAAACAACTTTTTGGTTCTTGTTTGAGAGTTGTTGCCTTAGGGAAAAACAGCTTGAACATATTCAGATCAGTCATGTGTGATATTGAAGTGACTGTGAAAAGAAATATGGGTCTGTTTATTTTATTACTGATATATTTCAGGCCTATAAGGATCTTAAATTCAGTGTAAATTTCTATAGTCTGCTTCCATCATCCTAAAAGGGAATCTTCCTGTTAGTGATACTGAGATTTTCTCAGTTTACTGTGTGCTGTATGTCTGTACTGCTTGCACAGGAAGTTAGAGTAACTAATTATGTGTGTCCTTGATATAATTCAGTTTTCCTCTCTTTGTTGCCTCGTGCAGCTTTAGATGCACGTCTAGAAGTTGGACTCGAGCAGCAGGCTGAGCTGATGCTGAAAATGATGTCCACCCTGGAGGCTGATTCCATTCTACAAGCATTAACAAACACATCTCCTACATGTAACTACATGCTGTCAAATCATTCTCTTCGCATAATGATCATGATGCTTTGAAATTTGTACTCATTTTTTGATTCAGTCAGTTAGTAGCTTAGAAAAAGGGAGAGGTCTTTATTCAGATTATTGAATTACATGTATGCCTATATTTAAGCTATTTTGTGAAACTGGTCAAATATGCATGATTTCTTCTGCAGTGCCTCATACTAATTTTCCAGTCTAGGTGCAAGTGAACATTAAGTTTCCTGTGTGAAGCTTCATTCTTGCAGTTTGAAAGTTGCTTTGCACTTGATGGTTTCACCTGTTTAGTGATGAAAGTGAAACTATTTGAGTACAGTTTTGGACTCAGCTGTCCAGTAAGCTTTATGCTATAAAAACACTCAGTGATTTAGTTTGGAACCTATTTTCAGTGAGTTGTGCTGCCCATCATCTTAAAATGTGTTTCTTTGTAGCCAGGTACCTTAATTGGTTGAGTATCTATTGATGAAGTGGGGTTAGGGACATCCTCAGCCTTTATTCTCTGGAAGTTATACCATAGTGTATGAAAGAGGTGTTCCAATTGTTTATCTTAGCATTGTGTTATCAGGACAGTGCTATAGTATGTGTTTAGCATGAACTGTGTAAGTGTATTTGTGTGGACTCACTTCCCAAACAATATTTGTGAAGATGGAGATGTCTTGTATTCAAGCCTCTCACAGTGTGGTAGTCGCTAGTCCAACTCAACTGAACACCGCATTGAGGATGGTCTTGTAATTTATAAATGTTATCCCCTGAAGTATAAAATGCAAGGAAATGATTATGAAATTACTTACAGCAACTTTTCAAAATAATTCATGGGGGGGATGGTACTTCGTTTTGTTTTTCAGTAACTCAGTCTCCTAGTGGAACAGATGATTCGTTGCTGAGAGGATTACATGCTGCTAACCAAAATGCTCAGTTGATTGTACAGTTGTCATCTATACCTATGCTGAGTGCATGCTTCAACAAACTCTTTTCCATGCTGCAAGTGCACCATGTTCAGGTATGGAATTTTGGGCTTTGAAGTGTTTTGTTAGTATTTCTTTCTAAATTTGAAAGCTGTTTTCCTATACTTCTTGCTACTTAGGATTCAGGTAACCTGTTATGTTAAATGCTTTAGTGCTTGTGAATCTGTCATGGACATCAGTACCAATACTGTAATAGACAAGCTGCTGAAAGCTTTTATCAAAGAGGACTTTTTCTTCTTGCAGTGAAAAAGTGTGTAGTTTATACTTAAAAGCAAGTTTGCACATTCACTGAATGATAATTGTTAAATTATTAGTGAAAAGTGTCACTAAGTGTGCAGTCTCTATTTGTGGAGGTTTTCAAAATCCTTCCTTGGCCCTTCTCAGCAGATAATTGGATTGAGTAACTTCCAAAGATTCTTTCCAACCTGAATTATCCAATGATCCTATATGTTAAAATTGAAAGTTCACTTTTTGGCAAGTCATTGGCATAGCAACACTTCTTTTGATTCATACAAAGGAATGCCATTTGTGCTGTATAGAAATGATGAGATGCCTGTCTGTTTATATTTTAATATAGTGGCTGACTCCATTCCTCAGTCATTCTTTAAATATCTCATCCAAAATACAGTTTGTGGTGTAAACAACCTTGATCCTTCCCCAGAATATCTAAAGAGTGATTCTCCTCAAGGGAATTATTCAGAGTGAGCGTCAGTGTGTCTCTGATAGTATAGGAGGTCTCCCAGTAACTAAATGGGCCTTTGGAAGAATTTTGCTTGACGGGTAACATCACTTAACTGTCTCAAGACATTCCAAATCTTAGCTGCAAATCAGTGTTACAGGTGTAAGGTTATGGCACAGACATTTCTGAGCAGTGTGTAAAGCTGTGGGGTTTTAGCACAAGTTGGAAGAAACTTCTTAAGAGAAACTTTGTTATATTTAGAAGCAATCAATTATGAAAGCTTAGCAGAAGTATTTGCTAGTTATGCTGAATTTGCCTTGAATATTATGTTTAGCAGAATCTTCAAATCCCATAAAGGAGAGAGTGTGTGTTATCAGTGAGAGAGTAGGAGCTGAGAATGTGGATAAGGATTTTAAAATCAAAACTTTTATGCTCTAGGGTTCCAAG
>NW_008676876.1:29084-39608 GCF_000695815.1 Acanthisitta chloris | reverse complement strand
CCCCCTTTTTTTTTCAGCTTGAATCCCTCTTACAGTTATGGCTCACATTAAGCCTGAATTCCAGCTCTTCTGGAAGTAAAGACAGTGGCGCTGATATTTTCCTTTATAATGCTAACCGAATACCTGTCATTTCCCTGAACCAAGGTAAAATACATTGAATATGGGAAATTAGGTTTGGAGGGGTTTTTTGAGTACTCAATTTCTGCTAATGAGCAGACAGTATTACAGTATTTTTGTTAAGTGTTGGGCTAATTTTTGTGTTCTTATTAAAGAACTCTTGGGCTCATTTTCTTAATTTGAAAAATATATTGCTAGTATGTAACTGAGAGATGATTTGTTGAATTTTAAAATCTCCTTAGAAATTAAATTGTAAAATTTGTGGTTCTTTACTGATCATTTTTCCCAAGAGGACTTTCAAAAATGCGCTTCTTAGTCTAGGATCAACTGTGCAACTGTAAGCACTTTTCTGACAAATATATCTCCTTGTATACTGTTCTGTGATCCATTTCTTATCAAATGGCTCAGTGTAGAGGGGAAGTACTATTACATTTTAGCATCAGACTACTAAGTAGTACAAAGACATATTGAATTATTTTTTCTATAGTATGTATACTGCATAGTTTAGAAAATCTGTGGTATCTTGTGGTGATAGTCCAAAATATTAATGCCTGATATAATGAACCTGTTACACTGACTTCCATGAGAGCATTTTGAAACAGCTTCTTTGCATCATTTTCTCTGAGATGTCAGAGTCTGGGCACTACAGGAAGGTCTGTGAGCCAGTTCCTGTGAAGTCTTGGTGAGGCTTTTTCCTAATTTCCTGGAACAATGGTTGTCAAAACAAAACAAATACAAGGAACAATAACATTAATAACAATAATAAATATAGCATCTTAGAGTAAAAATAAGAAATTTATAATAATACCCTGAATTTCAAAACTCAGAAAAGCCTGTTTTTCTTGACAGCTTCAGTAACTAGCTTCCTGTCAGTTCTGGCATGGTATCCTAATACCTTACTCCGGACGTGGTGCCTTGTGCTTCACAGCCTAACTCTCATGACAAATATGCAGCTTAATGGTAAGTTTGGATTTGGGTTTTTTATAATGTTGCCTGTTTTACTGATGAGTGTTGATTCCCATCCGAAAGACTGCCAGAGCATTCCTTTTGTCATATGAGTACTTTCATTGGTTCTCCATAACTTCAAGCTTTTCAAGAATGGGCTCCTTGAATTAGTTGTACCATAGGAAACAGAAACCATACTGGTAAAGCAAAATGTCATTATAAGTGAATTGGCAATGTCTTCTAAAAAAGAATTTCAGGACTAGGTAGTGATTCCTGAGAATTAGCTTTGTACCAGGGTATGAAGTAGCAGAGGAATGTTTAAGGTGTTCTGAGAGAGATTCATGTTTTTCTGATGTAGTAGGAATATTTTTTGCAAATTTGCAGACATTAGTCACTGCTTATGTTAAGCTCTGAAAATAAGCCCAGAAGCCGAATCTATTAAAAAAGAAATCCAGCCATTTCATTTCCCTGTGCACACCAGCTTATCTCACATTCTGTATATTGCTCCATAACACACTAGAAATAATCTCACTTTGTGAATGTGCTTTTGCCACATGACTGGTAGAAATTAAAGGAAGTAATTTTTAAATTAATCTTCTATGTGGCTCACTGTCATAGGGCAGCTGCCTTCAGGAAAGCTCTAGCGACCTTGTCCTCAATGATAAATAAGATATCAAATAGTAAGAACATGGACACTGGAGTCTTTTAAAACCTACATCTTAGACCAAGTCAGAGCTCTTTTAAATTCTGTTTTCCCTCCAAGCATACAACTAAAGACAGTAGTTACAGAAGAAAGAAGCCATGAGCCACCTGGAGATCACCTTTCTATGAAGCAGTTTGCCATCCTGGAGTGACACAGATCCTGAATTTTCATCAAAGATGCTTATGAATCTTTTTCATGTTTGCCATTTCAAATAATTGAATTTGGATGCACTTTTTTCATCAGGTTTTTACTTCCTGTCCCCTTTCTATGATGTTATTTTAGTGATCAGTCTCATGAAAAAGTGCTGACATTTTTGCTGTTAGGTGAAGCAGTAGAGCTGTGAATTAGCTAATGAAAGAGACTTAATTATTAGTCACACACAGAGACCTCCATCCTTTATTCTTGGTATTTGAGAGTAGAACGTGGCCAGATTTCTAGCATCACAGTGCTTGCAGTTAACAAGCACATGTATTGTCAACGCTTCAGTTTGTAATTGTAACTTAGAGTTTCCAGAATTTGTGCAGCATATATCACTGAGACCATATGTGAATCTCTGACAAGTTGTATGAGGCTCAGTGTTGTGCTCTGATGCTTACAGGCCGCTGAGTGTTTGTGGGAGTTTCTTTGGTAATTGCCTGAGATCAGTAGGTGATGATGTGAATGAAAATCTGCTCAGAAGCAACCACTGTGACTCACCTCAGGCACACTTCAGCATGTGAATGTGGCTGTGATTTTTTTGTGCATATAGGTTTGTGAGCCTGAGGTTGGAGTTGAATTGGAAGGGATGATGCAAGCTTGCTGGAGGGTGAAGAAAAGTGTTGAAAGTGTGTTTCATTTCATACATGTGTGTGGATTAACACAAATATCTATCCCTCAGCTGGCCCTTTTCCTATACTCACTGATGGAACCAGGAGCTAAGTAGGTATAGGTGTGCCCATCAGATCACTTCCATGCCAGGATTCCTCAGCAGCTAACAACTCAACATAATATTCTGTCTCATGGGCACTGAATTGTCACATTTAAGAAGTGAAATAATCAGTGTTCAATTCTTGCAGCTGAAGGTGGGATCTATCAGAGCACTTCTCCAGTCAATCATTTTGATTTCTATGTGCTTTAGTTCAGAACTGGGTCTAGTAATAGTCTCTTCAGTCATTACAAACAGTATCTCACAAGAGTTCTCATCAACTTAGAATTTTCACAATCATGCTTTTCGGGGGAGAGAGGTTTTTGGGTTTGGGGTTTTTTTTAGAACATATACAGCCAGTAGAGAGTGAGCAATTTAAAGACGAGTGCTTTGTCTGACAGGTGAAATGTAAGTGACCCGTTAGCTTTCTTTGGAGGCAAGTTTCCCTTGTAGCTTCTTTAATTCTGTAGTGATTTAAACTACAAAGCACAAATTGTTCACTTGTCTTGGTTAGGTTTGTTTATTTATAAACCACTAAGATGTCAATTGCAGTTCACTGGGAATAATTTAGCTTAGCCTTGCTAGATGTGTGTGGCTATGAAATGAGATTCTGTTCCCTTTCAACACCCACAACACAAGGAGCTCCCAAGTGTGTGTATTTGCAAAATATCTTCACTGATGAAAGACCATCAGCAATAAAAATTTATTTCTCAGATGATTTCAGGTATAATAAACCTCTTCTTGACATAATCCTAATGAGATAATGATATTTGCTGTTTTGGAAACTAAAAAACAAAATCACGGAGTAGATGCTCATAGGTGGTTCACTCAGGTCTACTTGTGGGTAGGCATTTTAGCACCATGAAAATCCCACTATCACTATTTTTCTAAACTATTTGACTTCAAAGCCTTCTCAGAGAACCTCCTCCTTAAGTTTGCTTTCTTTAGTTGAAATTCATTCTTGCCATTTGATTCATATGTTCACATTCATCCATTGTGTTTTCCCCAGTCTTTCATTTAAAAACAAGAAAGAAAACAAAGCGGGGAGAGGGGAAGTAGGGTAGGAAGTGCTTGTTTATACTACTCCATCCATTGTAGATAAGGGTCTTGCCTTATTTGCATTCTATGAGTGTTCTTTCTGAATGCCCTTCTGAGCTAGTGTACTCTGAAGATTATGGCTTTGGTCAACATTTCTTCAAGAGATCAATGAACTAGATTTTGTCATGAGAAATGGGATAGTTCTAGAGAACTCAAAGCTATTTCTTAGTTATTTTTCAGAAACCTCAGATCTTTCCGGTAGTAATCAAGGCATTTTGGTCAGGTTGGGGTTTTTATCTATACCTGGGTATAGGGCAGGTTCTTTTGGGGAAGTGTCCTATGTTAGGATTTTATGAGCAACCCCTGTCTATGGTCATAAAATTCAGTTTTGTTACACCATTGTGTGCTGGTAAGTATCTCCAGAATGGGAACTCAGGCTGTGCAACTTTTGTGCTTCAAAAACTCTTATCTGAAGAGTACAAGATACTTTGCAGGGATAAACCAAATAACCCCTGCCATTTCTTTTCAGAAAAAATGACTTTAATTGGTAATTAGATCCAGGGACAAATTTTGCAAGGATGGTGTTTAAAAATCATTATTTGTTGGGTGACATCTATAACCTTTCCATGCCATGTTAATGAAGGTGGGTAGAAACAAACCTACCTGGCTAAGAAGTATTTCTCACAGCTACAGTTGCTCTGTAGTAAACAGCTGTCATCTGTCAGATTATTCTCGTAGTGCATTTAATCATCTGTTCATTAAGCAAAAACTATCTGTCCTCTCCTCACATACCCTTTTGCTTGACTGGTATTGTCACCAGAGTACTGTTTGAGAGCAGTGTTTTGAGCATAAACACTGCCTGACAGAGCAGATAGTGTAAGTTTCATCTTGAAATCTGATTTAGAATGTCAAACTATGAATATAATGGTAGAGAAAAAACAGGCTTTTATGTTGTATTGGTATTTTCAGCTGTTATATATAAAATATAAAAATACAACAACATAGGGAAGTAATGAGGATGTATTTATTCAGTTATGGCACGAACCCCAAAATCAAGTAGTAGAAAAGCTATAAAATATGGACTGGAGCAGACTTGTTGTCTACAGTACAGTGGAACTGGAGTACCATGGGGTGCTTTCTTGCTTTTACTCAACTCCAGCTATTGCAGTGACATCAGTTGTAGCCACATAGGCTCATTCCACTAGCGCAATCAATGCAAAGTGACTTGTATTGTAAGCTGTGTATGAAATACTTTCAGCATTAGTTTTCTACATTAATCTAAGGCAAGAAATCTGTTTGTAGTTTGAGAATAAAATGGCATTCGATAAAGAGAACACTTAGTCTGAATTACCTTCTTCCATCTTTCTGTAAGAATTTTTTCTCAGAGCATCTTTCCAATGATACATTTATTTCATCACACTGAAAGTCTTTCAAGTGAGATCAAAGCAGCAGGGTTTAATTCTGGTTTTGACAGAGATGTTTCCCTCCTGGTTGTGATCTTTAGTTTAACTCTCCTTAGTTTAAGGCAATTACTGTGAATCATGAAGACTCAGTAGTTCAGGATTTGTTTAACAACCTGCAAACTGAGAAACTTACCTTGGGATGCAAAGGGATGCCAGCCAAGCTGTTGCAGCAGAACATCATTTCCTCTTGATTTAAGCTTTTGTATAGGAAGAGATAGTGTGAGAGAGATCACATCTTCAGCATGTAATAGCCTGTAACTTCATTTAGAAAGGTGTAATAATATAAGAATATATTTTTGTTCGCTAGGTAGCTGTGCTTTTTTCAAGTTGCATTTTGAATTGATACAGTTACCACTACTGAAAGAGCAAGACTTCACATTGAATAAAGCTCATTTGATCACTGAAGGGCGTATTTGAATTCAAATTTTGGTCCTCAAAGTTCTTATCTGTTAAGCTTCCTACAGTTTTAGTTAACGATGAGAAGTCTGAGTGTGCCAAGGATGGAAATATCTTGATTGCTTATAGGATAACAGAGCACATAGTCTCTGTCTGACAAACTAACAAATGCACTGAAGCCTTATTAAAGTGTTGGATTAACAGAAAGTTGCGAGTCAAAATGTATATGTTGCTTCTACAAAGTTAAGTTCTGTTTTTGGGAATAGTGCCTTAGCAAGCTTGGAACACTGATGGAACAGTTTTGGGGGTTTATATCTGTGCTTAATGGAACACTCAACACTCGTAACTGTAGTCCTGAGTAAGCGGTTTGTGGTAGCTGATTTTACTGAGAATATTTCCACATCATGAAATAAATATAAGGGATTTGCACTGTAACTGTTTGGTTGACACTTAATGCTTAAGAATACAGATTTAATTTTTATGTCTTTATTTTTCAGCTGGTCCAAGCAGTGCCATTGGAGCTCAGGAAAGTACTGCCCAATTGTTGGTGTCAGATCCAAACCTCATTCATGTGTTAGTGAAATTTCTTTCTGGCACTAATCCTCATGGAACAAATCAACATAGTCCACAGGTAATTAGCAATGAAAATAAGAGAAAAGCTCTTTGTAATGGGGTTTCAATACATTTGACAGAAATACATGTTAGTCATAATGTATTATATGCCTGTCTTGCTTCTTTTTCTGGTTATAGTTTTAGTTGGCTCTGTTGAGCAACCTTAGGGAAGTTCATGTTGGTAGTACACCCTGAGTAGTGATAGCATATTGTTGCAACTCTCTGGTGACTTGCCACAGGGAGAAGATGAAATGTGATATGTCAGTGAAGTGTTCCATTGTGTTAGTTTCCTGAAGTCTTATTGGGTTGACATAAAAATGCTTAAGCTTTATGATTAAGTTTAAATATCTAATAATTCCAGAATTTAAAATTATGCCTTTATTTTCTGCCAGTTTCTGAATTCATGTGGTGTCTAGAGTCTCTCCATATTTCAGCTGATGTTTTTTTGCGGTTTTGCAGTCCTTGAAACATCTGAAAATAGTGCTAAAAAAAGGTTGAAGTTAATTGTATGTAATGTTTGACAGGAGTCTGAGTTTAGGAGGCAGAAAACACCTGGTATTTCCAGGCTTGGATTTTTTTTCCCAGCAAATTTTCCAGAAAATACATAGTCTTTTCTAGAACTTCAACACTGCATAGTGCCACTAGTTTAAAGTGAAAAAACATTCAGATTAGCACAGAAGTGTATTGTGTGAAGTATAGTTTGCATTTGGGAAAAGAGAGTCTCAAGCTGCAAAACGAGTCTTGGACAAAGAACTGAATTCCTTGCTTTTGACTCCTGGTTAGTTATAGAAAAACATGTAACATAAATTGACACATAGTTCTGTAAAAATGCTGTAAGACTTTTCAGAAAGCAAGTTACACTACACAGTACTTTCTTATTTCTAGAGGATGTTCTTGTTAGATACTACTTAATATCCTTGAAGACGTTTCAGTTATCCATAATACTTATTAAAATGCCTTTCCCTCTAGGTTGGGCCAACAGCAACGCAAGCTATGCAAGAATTTCTTACTCGATTACAAGTGCACCTTTCTTCAACTTGTCCTCAGATGTTCAGTGAATTTTTACTGAAACTAATACATATACTTTCAACAGAAAGGTAAATCTGACCTATTTTTTTCCTTTCATTTCCCTCTTTTTCTTTAAAATCTTTGTGATTGTCCGTCACAACTAAGATGTGTATGTACTGCCTTGTCATACTGTCAGGGTATATATCAATGGACATCTTGGCTGTTGCTGCAGCACTACCAGCAGGATCTGGGCTGCTTCTGACATGTGGATGAGTGTGACTGGAATCCACACAGAGCCGTCTGTGTGTGAGGGACAGTGAATAGAAGCACTAAAATTTTCGACTGATTTTACCTATGTCGTGGTTTACCCCCAGCAGCAGCCAAGAACCACACAGCCTCTCACTCACTCCCCCACCAACGGGATGGGGGAGCGAATCAGAAGGGTAAAAGCTACAAAAACTCATGGGTTGAGATAAAGACAGTTTAATAGAGAAAGCAAAAGCTGCACACACAAGCAAAGCAAAACAAGGAATTAATTCACTGCTTCCCAAAGGCAGGAGGTGTTCAGCCATCTCCAGGAGAGCAGGGCCCATCACGCGTAACGGTTCCTTGGGAAGACAGACGCCATCACTCCAGATGTCCCCCCTTCCTCCTTCTTCCTCCCACCTTATATACTGAGCATGATGTCATATGGTATGGAATATCCCTTTGGTCAGTTTGGGTCACCTGTCCCAGCTGTGTCTCCTCCCAATCTCCCATGCACCCCCAACTTCCTTGCCAGCGTGGCAGTACGGAAAGCAGCAAAGGCCTTGACTCTGTGTGAGCTCTGATCAGCAATAACAAAAACATCTCTGCATTATCGACTCTGTGTTCTGCACAAAACCCAAACATAGCCCCATACTAGCCTCTATGAAGAAAGTTAACTCTACTTCAGCTCAAACCAGCACAACCTAGAGCTAAGATGTAGTCCTTGTTGAAGTAATCCCTAAAATAAGGACACGGTTGATGAAAAACCTCCTCTGCCTCACTCTACTGGGGCCTATTGATGCCCACTAGCATAGAGAGCTGCCACTGGCCAGGAGAGAGATAAGAACTTATGGCTTGTCTTCTACAGCTCTGCTTCTTCAAGGCTAGGGCAGTGGGTACAAGACTGTCTGTACAGTGGTACGTCAGAAATATGGCAGGTGTTTAGTCTGAAGTACGTTAGGAATCATTGCTTTCTGGTATTGACTCTCTGCTCATCCCTGGGCAGAGGCTTGATATAATTAGGGATAAACTTCCTCAGTTTCTGACTTCCCAGTAGGTGGCACTTTGGTGTTATCTATTCTTTAATCTTAGAGGAAACAGTTTCTGTCCTCTCGAAAAGATTTTGCCTTAGTAACTGAAATTGGGGTGGTGTATACCAGGTTACATTGATAATCAATCCTTATACTAGACATTTTGTAATACAATAAAATCAGTAATTCACAGTGAATATTGGAATGCTTGGCTGCATGCCAGCATTTATCTGAGCTAAGCTAATGAAACCACTGAAGGGTAGTTTTTGGAATGTGTTGGATTTCTTTTGAGACAAACTAAATGTGAGACTGAAATGTCATAAAATGGAAGAAAAGGGCCAGAAGAGGATTTAGGTGGTTATTTCTAAGAACTCAGGTCATTATTAAAGTGTATCATGTCTGATCAAAGCATAAGATTAATTGTGAAGAAAATCAGTATTTTACTGTTAGAACTAATTAAATGCCAGATATTTTCTTCAGGGCTGTTGTGATAAATGGTTTTGGTCTGCATTTAATTAAAAAATTTATAGTTAGATTTATCAATGTGAAAAGATACAGAAAAGTACATCAAAAATCAGTAACTAACACTTCAAGAATTAACGCCAGTTTTATTTTAAACATAATGATTTCAAGTATTCATTTCTTAGTCCACCACTGTACATGTAAAAGCAACTGGTAGAATAAAGTTGTCGCTAAAAGAGATCCTTCAAGTAGTCAAGCTACAAGCACCAGCCTCTACCTTCTCATGGTCTTATGTATAGTTACTATTTAAATAGCTAAAACCTGACCATTCTTCTTTATACCTGTGGGAGAGGTTGGGAAGGGAGCAAACAAAAAAAACCTCTGGAAAGAAAAAACCCATCATGATTTCATGTTAGAAAGCAAATAATCCTAGTGATGTTAAGTATTAGGTGACTGCTTCCCATGAGGTTTCCTTTCAAATCTAAGAAACTTTTCACCCACAACTGAACAGGACTGTATTCCTAGCCTGTACCTATAAAATTATCTGAATGACGGAGAAAAAAAAAAAAGATGGGTCCTAGACTTTTTGAAAGGCAGCTTTTTAGTCCTGAGTGGTATCAGGAGAGTGGTGGCATGAGCAGCTTCTACAGGTGTGTAACGACCAGTATATTAAAAAATTATAGATGTTTGATGCAGGTGACAGATTAGATTGTGCTTCAACATGCATTTCTGAATATGGCAGGATTTTTATTTGTTGAAAGTCTGGTGTGCTTATTGGTTCTTAAAAATCAAGGGGAAAAAACCCCTACAAACCCAAACAACCTGTTTAACTTGTAATATGTGCCTTTTTTTGTCTTTCAGAGGTGCTTTCCAGACAGGCCAGGGACCATTGGATGCACAAGTGAAGCTCTTGGAATTTACTCTGGAACAGAATTTTGAAGTTGTATCAGTTAGCACTATTTCTGCAGTCATTGAGTCTATAACCTTTCTTGTGCATCATTACATTACATGTTCAGACAAAGTAATGTCTCGCAGCGGCTCCGACAGCTCTGTGGGAGCTCGAGCATGTTTTGGAGGGCTTTTTGCCAATATTATCCGTCCAGGTGATGCCAAAGCAGTTTGTGGAGAAATGACAAGGGATCAACTTATGTTTGATTTATTAAAGCTGATAAACATTTTAGTTCAACTGCCACTTTCCAGTAACAGAGAATATAGTGCCCGTGTTCCAGTAGCAAGCAGCACCACAGACAGTGTGTCTGATGAAGAGAAGGTCTCAGGAGGCAAAGATGGCAATGGAAGCAACTCTAATACACAAGGATTAACTGCGTGTGTGGCAGACTTGGTGTTAGCCAACCAACAAATTATGAGCCAGATTTTGTCTGCGCTTGGCCAGTGTAACAGCAGTGCTATGGCAATGATTATTGGTAGGTATTTTCTGAACAAAAAAGAAACATCTTTTGGTGTGGTGAAACATTTGAAACTTTACAAACTCATAAGCTGGGTGTAAACATGTGTCACAGAAATGACAGGAAAGAAGAGACAGATAAGAAGTGAAAGGGAGAACAGCTTTGGGGGCAAAAAAAAAACAAAACACAACTA
>NW_008676876.1:26673-29067 GCF_000695815.1 Acanthisitta chloris | reverse complement strand
AATGTGTTTGGCAATTGAATTTGCTGAATCTCAGAATGGCTAATGTTAAAGGGGCCTCTGGAAAATGCCTAGTCCAACCTTCCTGCATAAAACACAAGGCAACTCAGAGCCTGCCTCAGAGAGCAGTTTGCGCAGTACCTTGGTCCAGTTTTTAATCCCTCAAGGGTGGAACCTCCACAGCCACCCTGGGCAACCTGTTATAATGTTCAATTATTCTTAAAGGACAAAAGCCTTTTCCTTATGTTTAAATGGGATTTCCTGTATTTCAGTCTGTGGCCATCACATGCCTCTGTGAGTGCGTTAGAATGAGTCTTCAGTTTGTATTACGGACACCTTACCTCAGTTGTTCTCTATGTGTTGCATTATTTTCCATTTTTAATCTTTTCTGGAAAAGACAAATTAGGATTGTGTGCCTTTCACAGGATACATAAACTTTTCCTCTTTTGTTTTAACCAGAAATGATATTAATGTCATGTTCTAGGAGTTGCGGTCATATATTTGTGGGTGGGATCTTCTGCTGTGAGGAAGCTCTTTGTTCATACTTTGAACAGCAAAGTTGCTGTTTGTCAGAAAATGTACCTGCGGTGCATTTTCTCAGAGAGATTACCCATGTGACTTGCTGTGATGACAGCATAGAGTTTATTTGCACAAATCAGACCACTGGTTGGAATACCATTAATGTTTCTGCATGTGCAAAACTGTAAAGATGTTTTGCAGGAGGATAGTCGAAGACCTTATACTCCATTTCAGTTGTAGTAGTTGTAAAATTTTGTTCTCTTTATAGTGATTCTCTTGTTTTGAATAAAGTCTTTGTGGCCTTTTCTGCGCTAATCTCTTTTAAGCAGATATGAAACTGTTAACCAATGCTAGTGTCAGAAAAGAGTGTACTTTTTGGATAAGACCTTATGAATATTAGAGTGGTGGTTCATATTGGCATAAAAGCAATGAAGGAAAATACAGTCACCTCCAGTAGTCAAACTAAAGAGGAGGCAGGATTTGACAAGCCTGCATTGTGCTGCTGGAACCTTCCTGAAATTAATTCCAGAACGTCTCTTCCCTTACTCTGTGTAGTTGGTGTCATATTGCAGATACACTATGAACACTGAAGGTAGTTTGTTCTGGGAATGGTGGCTTGCTCTGAGTATGTGTTTCTTTGGAGTGAAATTAAAATATTTTTCTCATCAACTTCTATGTCATTCTAAACCACTGATTTCTGTCCAGCAATTGCATTGCAATTTTTAAAAGCAATTTGGAAAGACAGTGTTGTTTCAAAATGTTTTTCATTTAATTCAGAATACTGGGCCAGCTGATCCCATCAGTGGATTTGTTCCTCCCAAGGTCTTTTAATATAGGTTGTTGAAACTAATTTGTATGTGTATTTTGGGAGGATGTAACAGAGCTATTTGTGGTTTTAGTTCCTTCATGAATAACTCTATTAAGCTCTCTCCAGATAATTTCTCTGAGAAAAATATTTCTCCAGGACTGCAGCCAAGGTTATGTATGATCCAAAAATCAGTTATCAGCATATAGTAGTAAACATGTCATAGCTAATGCAGCATGGAAAGGTGCTAGCAGGAAAGGTAAACAAGATGATGTCTGCAAATGTATACTGCTGGGTACTGTCTTTAGTGTCAGAATTTATGCTAATAATGTTGATTTACTGCACCTGGCGAGCCAGCTGGTCGGGATCCAGGATGGCCTTGAGTAATTCACTTGTCACATGAATTTGAAGCATCTGTTGTTTTTTCTTTTATGACCATTGTGTTTGGTTCATCAGGGCTTTTTGCTTTATCATTAACTATGAAAATCATACAAGTAATAGTATTCACCTCCTATCTTACCTTCTCCTCACCTGAAAGCTCTCACAGCAAACCCACTTTACTTGGCTTCAGCTCCATCATTCACTTCATTGAACATTTCTAGATTGGGCAGAGGCTGAGTCTTAGGACTTCTTTCTCTGTCTCCATTCATCCAGTGGTTATGAATATTTGCCTTCTTGACAGCTTGAAGATGGTTAAAGTACTACATCTGTCAGCTCTCTTGCCAAAATGTTTCTCTAAGGCATGTTCCAAGGATCACTTGAACACATTGTTTTTTAGTATTATTATTTGTTGGTATAACTTTAGTTTCTCTAAATGGGACAGGATTGCTCCATGGTTTCCTCACATTCAAATATAAAACCACTTTTAAAAGCTCTTCCAGGTTGAAGTAATATAATTTATAAGACAGTTGTGTTTATGGAAGTAATCTCTTCCTTGGGAAGACTATTCTTTCATTTTTTGTCCCCAGTCTAGTAATAATCAATATTGCTGAATATTGATATTCAGAAAATTATCATACATAAATCCTGAGCTGTAACACTTGAGAAGTAGAATTCCAGGAGAGGTACTTTGA
>NW_008676876.1:0-26644 GCF_000695815.1 Acanthisitta chloris | reverse complement strand
GGGGGGGGGGGGGTTTGGCAGGACAAGTGCACTTCTATTATTATCTGAAAAAAATATGAAATAGTTCTCAATAACTTCTAGCTAGGCGTGACTTCAGTCCTTTTAGTTCTTACTCTATTTCCTTCATCAATTTTTTTTTTACGGTCTGATTGGGTCAAATCTTCCTATTTATATGTATCTGGGAACACTAATGGTAATATATATGATCCTGAAAACTGGCCCGTTTGTGGTTTGTAAAATCCATGTGAACATTTAAATGAAATGTAAATATCTTTGAGTTCTCTTATGTGCTGTGATGGTTTGTTAGGTCTCAGTTTGTAACCTTTGAACTCTTTCTGTTTCGACTAAGGTGCAAGTGGCTTACATCTCACTAAACATGAAAACTTTCATGGTGGCTTAGATGCAATATCAGTTGGAGATGGGTTGTTCACAATCCTGACAACACTTAGTAAAAAAGCAACAACAGTTCAAGTGATGCTTCAGCCAATCCTTACCTACATGGCCTGTGGATATATGGGAAGACAGGTAAGCTCCCTGCTGTGCTTCAAGGAAATTATAGGTTAGCTGATTCTGTAATCAATAATAAGGTCAGAAAACTGAACTAGTGCTATGTAAAAGACTTGTTAACATTTTTACAACCTCACTCACTTGGGTGCTCAAGTTAGGAAGTCTTCCTCTGTTGCACTTGATAGAGGGAGAGAGAGTTTCTGTAAATTCTGACATTCCTGTAAATGCTCCTGAATAAAGGCTTTTGAAGGTGGATTGAATATTTTGTTATGTGCAGGTGGGAAACACATTTATTGTGTTCATATTGATGGGTATTTTCATGCACAGTATTTTTATTTCTCTTCAGCTTCCCAACCCATGAGTTTGAGGTTTTGCTTACCACAAAGACTTCTCCTATTTTTATTTCAGCTTCCCAACCCATGAGTTTGAGCTTTTGCTTACCACAAAGACTTCTGCTTCAGGAATTGAATTGAACCATGTGGAACATGGTGTTGCTATTTTGTGGCAGAGAGGTCAACTGTGGTGTCATTTCCTCTCTGGGAATTTTGCCTGTTCAGAGGGAGGGCTAAGCTGTCATGCTTTCTACCACACTAATTTTGTATGTTCAGCTTCCCAACCCATGAGTTTGAGCTTTTGCTTACCACAAAGACTTCTGCTTCAGGAATTGAATTGAACCATGTGGAACATGGTGTTGCTATTTTGTGGCAGAGAGGTCAACTGTGGTGTCATTTCCTCTCTGGGAATTTTGCCTGTTCAGAGGGAGGGCTAAGCTGTCATGCTTTCTACCACACTAATTTTGTATGAAACCATGTATTTTGTAACTGTTTTTCTTCTAGGGTTCTCTTGCCACTTGTCAGTTATCTGAGCCACTGCTCTGGTTCATTTTACGAGTCTTGGATACAAGTGAGGCACTGAAGGCTTTTCATGATATGGGTAAGAATGTCTTTTCTTTAGCTGCATCAAATGAAATGTTTCTTTTAGATTTTTTTTTTTTTTGCACTTAAAGAAGGAATGCATATGTGTCTGGAGAGGCCAATTTACTAAATACACCTTTGCTTGTGTAGAATCTACTTCATGCTTCTGAGCAGTATTGGTTTTTTCTCTCTACCCACATTACACACAGGTGGTGTTCAGCTTATCTGTAACAACATGGTAACAAGCACAAGAGCTATTGTTAACACAGCAAGAAGCATGGTTTCGACTATTATGAAGTTTCTTGATTCTGGTCCCACCAAAGCAACGGATAGCAGTTTGAAAGCTAGAGTGCTGGCTTCTGAGCCTGATAATGCAGAAGGAATTCACAATTTTGCACCTTTGGGTAAGTAATACTTCTTTGTCTTGGATTGATGCCCACTAGTCATTTGAATCGAGTTCTTAACAGTAAGTATTGCAATATTGTCAAATGTTGCTATACTATGAAATCTTCTAAACAGAGGAGTTGCTGCTGTTGCAAGGTGATGTTGAGGGAAGGTTAGTCTCCTTTAGAGGTAGAAATAATAATCCCCATGTCCTCATGTGTACAATGGAAAGAAGCAAAGGGAGTGATCTGTATTTGATGTAGTCAGGCATTAAGATGAGCCCCTTTCTCCTCCCCTAGGTCAGGGGATGCTGGGTTCTAGCCCACCACCTGCCATAGACACACTAAGACTCACTAAATTCACTTAAGGCACGTCAGGTTTGATGTAGCTATGACAGAAGCATAGCAAGACTGGATGATACAGAATGAGCCTGAGCTGGGTCAAACAGCTAAAGTAGCTGGAGCATAGGGCTGATATTGCTGAGGATGCTGTCACATCTACATCTCACTGCTCTAATGTTGCCTGCATGAGCTTCTTTTTAGAATTGCAGTGTTGTTCTGACATCAATACCATGGCTGCCAGGTAACCACAATGTGTTTTAAGATGTAGATGTACTCGTAATATCTTACAAAAGTTCCTTTCCATGAAGAGTGTCTTTATGTTTTCTGTTGCTACCCACCAGCCTAGTGTAGCTCATGAATATATTCATACAGTGTGTTTCACTGACAAGGGGGCAGAAAGAAAGGATTAATGTAAAAATTTCTGGAGAAGTTGTTGGACAAGAGAGAAATCCATTCAGTCCTGTCATTCAAATTTAAGCGTATCAAAAATAATGAAATCTAAAAAGAAAAATAAGTTTATTTGTCAGAATAGGAGCCGTTAGAAATCTTCTGCCTTGCTCTTTACAAATTTCTAAAAGATGAATATAAGAATCCTGCAAATGTTGGTTCTTTATTACTTTAAGCAGTAAAAATCCTAATCATATATAGCAGTAGGTTCTTGCATGCCTTATCTTCCAAGTTAAAGTGCTGCAATTCTTGATGTCCTGCAATGAGTGCATCTATCTTAATATTTTACTTTCAGTCAGGGGTCTGCTTTTGAAATTAACCTTCTGGTGGTGCTCACTTAGTACATTCTAATTCTCATCATGTAGTATTTACTAAGAGATGAACTTGATTCATTTGGGATGAAAGGGATGAATGTCTTTGGAAATGTGGCCAGGAATCCATGTCCAGCTGCTGCTAGGCATTCAGTCATGGGCCCAAGCTACGACTGCTTTAAAGCAAAACATCCCAAGTGTTTTGGAACACAGTTTGGAACAGCTCAGGTCTGGTCTAGTTATGCCCTATGAACTTGCTAAAGAAGACATAGTCTAGATCTTCATACTTCATTCTTACCTCATGCTGAGAGCAGAAAAATAAGCAGCTGCTGTGGTCAGGTTGTTCTTTTTATTCTGGTGTTTTTTAGAAAGGGGTTTTCATGTGAAACAAATTCTTCTTAAACCAAAACTGTTGCAGAAATCGTTTATAAAGTCATGTATGTTATTGTAATATTTAAAGCTTTAAAGCTTTCATTATGTTAACTGTGAATTAACTGAGTTCAGGTTCTAAGCATGCTGTTCAACCTGCACCTTCCTCGATGGTTTGTTTCTGTAGTGTACTCTTGCTGGAAAATTTAGGATTTCGGTAGCAAGTGTCCCCTAGCAAATTTCAGGCATGTGCATATGCATGTGGATATGTACACTCCCTATTTTAAGACAGTCTTAAAGGAAAAGAAAGATAACTCAGCAGTTGACATTACTACGCATGGGATGTTACCAATAAACCAAAATAGACGAGACGGGAGAAAAAAGTGTTTTCCACAATTCAGGTTGTAAATTAATAAACAAAATCAATGCTAATGGTGCTGTTTTTGAAGGTTCAATCACCTCAAGCAGTCCCACTGCCCAGCCTGCTGAAGTGCTGTTGCAGGCTACTCCTCCCCACAGACGAGCTCGGTCTGCTGCCTGGTCATACATATTTTTACCTGAGGAAGCTTGGTGTGACCTCACGATTCACCTTCCTGCAGCTGTGTTGCTCAAGGAGATCCACATCCAACCTCACCTGGCCTCTCTGGCGAGTAAGTAGATTCACTGACATTGATGCTGATTTAAAAATTGGAAGGTAGGATTTGGAAACGATACAAAGCGTATAATCAGAGGAACTAAAGCTGAGGAGTTGTTGGAATAATGCCTGTAAAATAGGTTTGGAAACCTTGCTAATGCTGCTTTCCTTAAGAATGGAAGGCCCTGCATCTGTTTGATTTCTTCTAGTGTAGTAGATGTCTCGTGGTATTCATGTTAAATATGCCAAAAAACCTAGTCAGACTTCGCAAAACTTGCCCCACTGAGAACATGATATTGGTCAAGTTTTCAGGCAAAGTGCTTTTGTATGGTAGATGGAAAAAAGCATGAGATTTTCAGCTATTATGGTTGTCGCTCTGATAGGGAAACCTGTGGCGTTTACAGCGACAGGACCTTTCTTCATCTGAAGTCTTTGAAATGAACTGTATATACCCTGTATCAAAATGCATATGCTATTAACATAAACCATCACACAGGTCAGACACTCCAGCGGCAGTTCCATAGTAGCGTTAGCCTGAGATAATTTCAATCATTTTGTTCTCTATCTTGAGCAGCAGTACATGTTCAACACCTAAAATTCAAACTGGTACAGGTTTTTAAATAGTGTTAAACCTTCTTATCTTGCTCTGTAGCTTGCCCTTCGTCAGTATCTGTTGAAATAAGCGCAGATGGTGTCAATATGTTACCTTTGTCAACTCCTGTTATCACAAGTGGTCTCACCTATATAAAAATCCAGCTGGTAAAAGCTGAAGTTGCCTCAGCTGTCTGCCTTCGTCTCCATCGTCCTCGTGATGCCAGTACCCTGGGCCTCTCTCAGATCAAACTCTTGGGCCTCACAGCCTTTGGAAACACCTCCTCTGCAACCGTCAACAATCCCTTCCTTCCCACTGAGGATCAGGTCTCTAAAACAAGGTAAGGCTCTAGTGTCAGTAGATAGTTTGTGCCAGTTAATGGTTTGGGGTTTTTTTTTGTATTGTGTCTTCTGCTCTGAGTCACATTTTTCAGCATGATGGGGACAGTATCAAACTGTGTTCATGAGTACCTGGTTTTGTAGCTCAATTGAGCATTTACAGAACCTGTTACAAATATCATTGAAAACTTGCCTCTTGTTTTCCCCACAGTACAGGAAACAAATACAAGCAGTACTTCTCACTTCTTTCATAGCATGCTTAGTCTGCATATATAAAAGGAATGTTTCATCTCTGCAATGGAGAAAGAATACAAAGCATAGAAAAGCATTTAGAGTTGCATTTTGTGTTTTTAATGGGTAGTCAGTTGTCAAAAAAACTGAAATACCATAATATTTCTTATCCCTACTGAAGTCAACAGAGTTACATAAGTATTGGAGCAGGAATAGAAATAGAATGATGGGATGTTTTTGGAAGTCATATCTAATACTGCTGTTTGCAAACATTTGAGAAATAGGAACTGAATGTTGTTACAATTCTGGCATATCAGCAAGATTTATTTTCGAAAGCTTTTATGTGGTTAGGTGGCATGTTGAGTTTCTTACTTATTTTTAAAACAAAAATAAACAAACCCTAAGGATTCAGAAAGGAAGTGTCAAAGTTTTTCAACTTTGAATTTAATATAATGGGTGAATTTTTGAGACTTCCTGGTTCTTGAATTTAGCTTACTAAATTGTAGACACTCATTCATTTGAAATGTTTCATCTTTGAACCTCAAGGTTTATAAATTCGAATAGAGAGTAAGGGAAAGTTTTGAAAAAATTTATTTTGCTGGGAAAAGTTTTCAGAAAATAAGTAAATTCAGAGAATATATGTACTGCCTGTGTATGATAAAAATTAACTGAAATTTGCCTCCGCTCTTGAATAGCAGTGAAGAAAATTTCTATAGTCAAATTATACTATTGATACATTTGTACTTCATAAGAGATTGTAATTAAGTCACACAAGAATAATCAGTAGCTAAAGAAAGAAAGTGAATGTACATTCTTCATGTCTTGAAATGTTTCATTGTAGCTTTCAGCTTTGTTTTATAAGTGTCTTAATAAAGTAATGGTAATAATATGATAGATAATAATCTTGGATATAATTTTGGTTTTGACATAGCAGAGAACTTGCTGTCTTATAATTGATAGATATTAGGAGTAAATTATTCCTAAAACAAAATTGTAAGCTTAATTTAAGATCTATATGCAAATTTTCCTTTTTTTTTTTTAAATAAAATGAAGGTTAGCTGTCAAAACAAGTTAACCTGCTAGTTTAGAAGTTTTGTTGGTGAAATGATGCCCATTTATTTCACATGCAATTTGTTCATGATGCTAGTTAAAGAGTATTGTAGTGTATTTTGTAAATGACACCTAGTCAGTGTTTTCAAATTGATTCGATTACAATTGGTTTACTTCTCAGGATTTAATCTGAATTATATGGTCAGAGAATAAGAGAGACATAAGAGAAGTGTAGTGGCTAACACATTTTTTAATTGCAGCACTTCTTCTGTATGTATTTTAAGTCAGGTTCCCTAAGGGTTGCTGTAATTTATTCTCAATGTGCACGACCCTAAGAGTTTGTAATGTCAGGAAAGTTGTGCAGGTGTATAATTTTAATGCCAACTACTATTGCACTTCAGCTCCTTTTAATGTAAAAATACCCAACAAACAAGCAAGCAAACCCAGCAAAGGAAAAAAAGCAAAACAAAACCCCAAACCAATCAAAGGAGTCCAACCCACCACAAAAACTGAAAAAAAAAACCCAAACCCACCCTACACCTTTCCCTCTATATAAACACCTTCCCTTCCATCGTCCCCTCTGTAGGTTGGTCCTATTGGAAGAAATATATATGGGAATTGAGAAACCCTGAGAAACTTTAGTAATAAAACTCACAGGCTCTTAACTCTTCGTACCCAAACCCTACCTTTCTGACAGGCTCAATCCAGAGGCTGCAGCAGCATTACTAATGTGTATTACATTGTGGTGTCAAATTCAGTCATTTGCTTTTCTCAGGTGATGTTTGATCATGTCACAGAAATTTTCTGCAGTACTTGTCCTAGAATCTCATACAGGTAGTTGTGTTATAGATGAAAAATAACGTAATAAGAAAATAATACTATGCTCATTTTTATGTTTTCCTTTTCAGTATTGGATGGTTAAGATTATTACACCACTGCCTCACTCACATAAGTGATTTGGAAGAAATGATGGCTAGTGCTGCAGCACCCACTGCTAATCTGTTGCAGACATGTGCTGCTTTACTAATGTCACCTTACTGTGGTATGCATTCTCCAAACATTGAAGCTGTGCTTGTAAAAATTGGGCTTCAGTCCACTAGAATCGGCCTAAAATTGATTGACATTCTTCTAAGAAACTGCTCAGCATCAGGGAGTGATCCTGCAGGTGAGTGCAATGTTTTTCTTTTCAGTCTTTGCTTAAAAACATTGCTTGGATAAAAGTACAAATACTGTATATCTGCATGTGCTTTCTGGTTCTGAATCTGGGTTGCCAGAACTTGCCCTTGCACTTTGTTGTGCCTTTAAGTATTACAGTCTTTGTGTGGGGGTAGTTCTGCAGCAGTAAAGCAGTGCAACCAGGGTGGTTTTGATTTTTGTGTACAATATGTAATTAGGTGATGTTTTGAAGACAGAGAGGGTACATTCCATGCCCTGCAGTGCCTCTTAATATCGATACTGTGTCTAAATGTTTCAAAACAAAGAGCATCCATAAGTATGGCTAAGGAAAATAAATGTGGCAGTATTTGGGCAGCCAAGAGTCTGTAGGACAGTATGAACTCCGAATAGCATTAAACATGGAAAATATTTGTATGTAGAGGTACATAATCAAGATACAACCAGTCTGTGTCCCACAGTGAAGATGTGCAGAAGCTGTTCCATTAATGCACTGAGGGGTTTGTATTTTTGATTTCATGATATTTTGCTATTTTGTGGCTTTTAAATGAAAGAAAATAAAATTCCTGTTTTGAGGTTGCTAACAGAAAATGCTCTTTTAAAAATAGCTTCCATGACTACTTCTGCCATGAGTTAGTGTTTCAGTGTAGACCTCTGTCTTTTGGTGAAGTGATGTTAGATGAGAGAGTAATTTCCTAAAGGGCAGGAGATGAGCATGGTGAGGAGAAGGTGAATAGGAAATAATCTGAAGACATCTTCAGATGTAGTCCCATTGATGGAAATTGGAGTTAACTAAGATTCCATTTTGAAATAAGTATTTGCTTCTCTGAAGCTTGCTGTATGAGAGCTCTATTGGAATTAGTCGTGTCTTTGTGGAATACATTGAAGAAAATCCTGATGTTTAAACCATTGTCTTGTATCTGATGAATGTTGTAACGGCTTTTCTTTTCATAGTAAGGCTGAATATAGCACTGAACATACAAAATGCACAGTTTCAAGACAGTGATGTGTATAGGAATTGCATCCTTATGTCAATGACAAAACTTAGTTCAGTGTTAATGTTGCAATTTGCTAAGAATGACGTTAGTACATTTAAAATATATATATGTAAGTACTTCTATTATTTCCCCTCCCCTTTTTTTTTTTTCGAATGCGGCAAGATCTGAATAGCCCTTTACTGTTTGGAAGATTAAATGGTCTCTCTTCTGACTCCACAATAGACATTCTTTATCAGCTTGGAACAACTCAAGACCCTGGAACAAAAGATAGGTAATGTTATTTGGGTTGTCATGTGGAAGCGTATACAAAAATAATCTGCTAAACAGTGGCTAGATATTAGTGTGCAAAACCGGACTTGTTTTTAATCTGATCGTTATGGGATAGAATGAAAGTGCAGATATCTGCAGAATCTTTCCAGCTTTCTCTCCTAGGTCGTTGCATCCTTTGCAGAGCATGCTGTCACTCTATTTTTGCTCTTACGTGTGATAAAACTTTGGTTTTCTAGTGACTTTCCTCTCAAATAGTCAGAACTCAGATACCTGCTGTATTTTCTTTTTCTGTGGGAAGAAAGTTTACTTTTAGCTTTCCAAGATAAGATTTTTTTTAATTAATTTTTGCCCTGTTTGTAATCTGAGACTTGAGAAAAAAGAGCTTGAGCTCACTCATGAACTTTACTTCCAAGGAAGAGATAAAGGTGTAAATCGTGTTACAAAAAACCAGCAAGCTAATTTGTTTTTGAGTGTTTCTTTGATCCTTTATAATGTGCTGCATCATCTTGCCTTTCAGGATTCAAGCATTGCTGAAATGGGTCAGTGATTCCGCAAGAGTTGCAGCTATGAAAAAAAGTGGCCGTGTCAGCTACATTTGTCCAAATAGCTCGACAAGGGAGTATGGTCTTTTGATGCCATCTCCGTCCCATTTGCATTGTGTAGCAGCAATTTTGTGGCATAGTTATGAATTGCTTGTGGAATATGACTTACCAGCATTGCTGGACAGAGAGCTCTTTGAGTAAGTAAAGCCAAGTTTTGCACTGCGTTATTTTTATAACTGAATTATTTTGTTCACTGAAGTGATACAACTTGAAGTGTACTTACTGTGAAATAGTAGTGGAAAGAGTCATCACTGGAGCTAATTGATGGAGTGAATGCTTAAAGATGTCTAAACAGGTAGTTCTGGAGTTCTGAATACAAAAGTGCACTTCACGTATTCCAGGTATAATTGTGTTTAAAAGCCAAAAATCTGAAATGAAGCAGCAAATCCATGTATATACTTGTATACATGCGAAAAGTAAACTCTTTCATGTTTTTGTTTATGAGGTCTCTTAAAGAATAACTCTGGACTCTGCTTGTTGAAATTATTTGTGGTAGTTTTTACAGTACCTATAAATGATCTTCATTTCTATGCTGTTATATAAGTATTATTTTATTTTCCTTGGTATCCAGTATCTACAGCTGATAGCTAGGGAACAACTAAAAGCTAGAGAAGGGTTTGATTTTTTTCCTGGAGTTTCCACTTTTGTTCTGGCCAGTCTGATTCGAAAAAAGCAAAAGCACAAAATATGGAGTGAATTGTGAACTGTGAATTTGCTGGATGTTGGTGAATTCTAAAGAGAAGTTGACCCTAAACACCAAATGGTTACTCTTAGTGTCTCCAAATTGAAAAATTCGCCTAATATTCACAATTTATGTTGCTTAATCATCTCTTCTGTTTAGACAAAACAAAAGAGAGAAGGCACATAACTTCTATGGAAATGTGGCTCACAAATTGCATCTAGTAATGTGTCTTTCATTTGTAACATTTAATACAACTCTGCTTATAGTTTTCTTCTTGGCCTTAGGAAACCTTCCTATTTTTCTACTCCTTTACTGTGCTTTAGGCACAGTCAAACATTCAAACACCAGGAAATGTACAAGTTATGGTTATAGGTAGAAGCATGTGGAGCTGATGTGTATGTGCAACATGGTGGTCTTTAGATTCATGACTACAAGTGAAACATTTTCCAAAGACACTTGAGTGACACTGTCATATAAATAGTTGTTAATTCAAAATGAGCTTGTTCATTTTGGGAACCAATTTAAGGATTTTATATTGCAGGTCAGTTAGTCCTTTCAGCCATGCACTTTAATAGAAATATATTTTCAGGCTACATTTTTACAATTTTAACGTTTGAAAAGGAAAAGCTCTAATAAAAATCAACTTCCTGCAGTGGATAACCCATTTAGATTTCCCTAAGGGTGGGTTTCACAACTGAGTTCCTGTCTTTTGGAGCAGAGCATGTTGTTCTCATTATGGGGCAAAATGAAAGAATACCAATAGAACCATTGTACCTATTTTGAGTATGCATGTTGTAATACAGCCCTGTTCCTCCACCTCCTGCCAGGTACAAAACTATGGCTCATTTCAGCCACCATCTGGAGCAAATTAGAAAATACGTTTTTAAATAAGTATAAAAGCATTTTTGTCATGCTTGTATAGGTAAATGATTCTTCTAATAGAAATAACTTCTCGTGTGTTTTCTTCATCCTCTGATACTGCTTCTAATAGAAATAACTTCTCGTGTGTATTCTTCATCCTCTGATACTGTATACCTTTTGAAATATTTTACTGGATTCTAGCTGTAACTCCTAGTTTCTTCTTAATGTGATAATTCACTTTTTTCTTGAAAGCACTTTCCCATCATCCCCATTTTCCATGTCAATATTTTTGCTTTGGCCAATGGATGATAATTTATTCCTTAGTTGTTTTCAAATATGTAGTTGGAGAAAAAAATCGTATTTTTCATAGGGCATTTGAAATCAAAGTTGAATAGCAGGAGCTAAATAGGCTTTTCCATTCATGTGCCTTGGATTAGCATTCAAGCAGGTAGTATTTGGATGTAGGTGAGATTTTAGTATCTCTGAGGAATAACTTTGTTGTTAACTTGTGTCCTCAGTTTAGGTTAAGTAAGGATAGCAAGGGTAGTGTTGTTCAGCCAACAAGATTGTTGTTGCTTTCATTTTTTTGCAGCATCTTTAGGAAGATGCCTAATAAATCAAATTGCAAAAAAAATTTTATGCATGTTAAAATACTCTTGAGTTCTTACATAAAGGTCTCAGTCCTTTGTACGTGAGCCTGTGTGCATGTGTGTGTGATCCTAGTAGCTGCAGCTTGAAGTGTTGACTGCACAAAGAGGTTGCAGTTGCCTCAAGAATGCATAAAAGACCGAAATCCTGTTTGTCATGTGTGGCATGCCAGAAAGGACAGCTTATATCTATTTTATATGATATATATGTATATCTATATATAGATATATATGTGTGTGTGTGATAGACACATGATGGAAGAAATTTAAACATACAGTTGAGAAATGCCTTTTGGGTAATCAATGTCCTGCTGATACTGTCATCCATTAGAGGTTTCAAGCTCAGCACATTGTGTTTTACAACAGCTTCTACAATAGCTAATCATAAATGTGGAAAGTTGTTTTATGAATCAGTGGGAAAAAAGGGAATATGAGCAGCAGACTACATGTTGATATGATTTTCTGTCTTCTGCAGGTCACTGTTTAACTGGTCCATGTCTCTTCCCTGCAACATGGTTTTGAAGAAAGCTGTTGATAGTTTGCTTTGCTCAATGTGCCACATCCACCCAAATTATTTTTCCTTACTGATGGGATGGATGGGTATCACTCCTCCTCCAATGCAGTGTCAACACAGACTGTCCATGACCGATGACAGCAAAAAGCAGGACCTTAGTTCATCTTTAACAGATGACTCTAAAAATGCACAAGCCCCTCTTGCACTAACAGAGTCTCACCTGGCTACTCTTGCTGCCTCATCTCAGTCTCCTGAAGCGATCAAGCAATTATTGGACTCAGGTTTGCCTTCACTGCTTGTAAGAAGTCTTGCTAGTTTTTGCTTTAACCATACTTCTAGCTCTGACTGCACTGCACAATCAATGGACATCACCCAGGACAGGCTCAGGAGGCATCACGTTCCACAGCACTTTAATAAAATGCCTATCACGGCAGACCTGGTTGCTCCTGTTCTCAGGTTTTTGACAGAAGTTGGCAACAGCCACATGATGAAGGACTGGTTGGGTGGCTCTGAAGTCAATCCATTGTGGACAGCACTTTTATTTCTGTTGTGCCATTCTGGTGCTACCTCTGGAGGACACAATATGACAGCACAACAGACCAGTGCAAGATCTGGCTTGCTTTCTTCGACTGTAACAACAGGATTGACCACTCAGCAGCGAACAGCAATTGAGAATGCAACAGTTGCTTTCTTCTTACAGTGCATCTCTTGCCATCCTAATAACCAGAGACTTATGGCACAGGTGAGAAAGAAAAACACTATTTTAATTTATTAATTACTACAGCTAACTTACAAAACTTTCTGTGTTTTCTAGCTTTCTTTAAAATAACTTGGCTTTTTTTGTAGGCTGTCATTGAGTGGAAAAGTTTTATGTTAAAATCGTTACCTGGTTGGTCTGAGTCTGAAAAGTATAAAAATGTTTTGGCGTGGCCTTTCAGTGCTGGGTATAGATTTGTATTCCTCTTGGTTTAGAGGAACAAATTTTAGACCAAAACCCAACAGACTATATTTAATTGGTTAGGTCTAAATTTCTGTTAAGTGGAATTTGAACATCAAGCTTCATATACACATCTTTAATGTTAGTAACCTAAGGAGATATCTTGGGAAATTTGCTTGTGACCAAGGAAATAAAGGCTATTGCAGAATATGACTTTGCGTTTGGCATTCTAGTGCAAATTCATCTATCTTCCTCACGCTCATAAACCTTGCAGATCTAGCTGAATAGGAGTATAATGAAAAAAAGACTTTTCAGCATTCAAAATGATGATGCCCTGAGAAGAGGTAGACTTGAGTAAAAAATGGAGTCACTTCTCTGTTGATGGCTGGTAATAACACTGCCTTATGCAGCGGGGGATTTTTGCTTTAGGAATTCGAAAGCTATTTTTCTACCTACTTTATCTTCATTTTTAAAATATTTTTTGAGTTGTCTACATGTTTACAATTGATTTGATGCTGTAGTCAGTATTTTAAACTTTCTATAAAGTGCCTTATTTGCTGCTGGTGTTTTCTTCAGTGGTACTCATTTCTGATCTGGTTTGAATGATAACTAGAAGGTGCATCTTAGACACTGCCTATTATGGCTGTGTAGAGCTATATTTTAGAGACCTAAATATAGAAATATTTTACATCTCATGTCATTTTGCATTCCCAGGTTCTCTGTGAGTTATTCCAATCCTCTCCGCAGCGTGGGAACCTCCCAACCTCTGGAAATATTTCAGGATTTATTCGGAGGCTTTTTTTGCAGCTGATGCTAGAGGATGAGAAAGTGACTTTGTTTCTTCAGTCCCCTTGTCCAGTAAGAATTTTTGATACTGTATGGTAAACATGGAATAAATTTAGCCTTTTGAAATTAAGTCTGAGTATATTCAACTTAGGAATGTCAGACAGCAGCTTTTCCTGCTGGACACATTATGGAATTTTGGAAAGGAGAGTGTAACTCAGCATTTTGGGAAAAACTTCAACACGCTGTGTTAAGATAAAGCCATCTGGTTGGAAATACACTGCTTCTGAAGGATCTGACAACTGAAATTGATCTTGTGCAAGACTCATTAATAGTATCTTTACCCATTAGCAGTAAATACAGATACAGTATCTAGTCCTTCCAGTAGTCCTTATTTGTTTCATTAAGGATTGGTCATAGTCAAAATTGGCAGAGGTCCTTCAGCATTAGCCAAAATGCCATGAATAAATTCTTGAGTGACAAATCTTTGAATGTGTTTATAACGCAGATGGATGCATTATGCTTCCACATGCTTCACTGGAACAGAGTTATAATTAATGTCTGAAGTGCTCTCCATTGAAAGCTTTTAAGTTCTTACCTAAACTGTGTTTCAGAAACTCAATTCTGATTGTCAGCAAATACTGACTTTTTTAATGATACTGCACAACAATAAATTGGTCCTTTAAGTGAATATTAGTAAACAGCTCTTCTGATAATAGGAAGGGGGAGATAAGTGACACTCTCATTGCAGAAAAGTGGGTGAAAAGTTACTGCGAAGAGTGATACAAAATATGAACAGGGCTCAGGCTAAAATACGTTACAATAAAATATTTGAAATGTTTTCATTCTTAGTGACTAAGTTATCTGTCATAACAGTAAGTAGATATTAAGTATAGAATAAATTTCCTCCTCAAGTCAGAGCAACAGAGAAACAACATCTTTCGCTACTCCAAGTACATTGTGATTTTTCTAATTTAATTTCAGAATCAAGTTTTTATTTCATAAACATTTGCAAGCCTCAGACACTCAATTTTCTCTCCTATTGTGACTGTGTAAAATAACTGGTTTTTTTAAAGCAAATATGATATCATAGTGTATCTGGTCTTAAAAATATTCCAGGCTTTCAAAGCAAATTATTTTGAGTTAAAAAAATTAAACTTGTCTAATTTAATTTGCTGTATACCTCCAAAGTTGCAGGATATGTCAGTTTTCTTTTTTAGCACAGTAAGGATTTAGATTTATCCTGCTGAGCTGGGTTTATAAGAATGCAGTGTTTTAACTTATTTAGCAATTTTAGAGTCATGTTAAGTGCTGACTTTTTTTTCCTTTCAGCTCTACAAAGGTAGAATTAATGCTACTAGTCACGTAATTCAACATCCAATGTATGGAGCTGGACACAAATTTCGTACTCTTCACTTGCCTGTCTCAACAACTCTAGCAGAGGTTCTTGATCGTGTGTCAGGCAAGTTTGCAATAATTCATGTTTTATTATTTTTAAGATACAGTTTAAAAATAAATCCCTTATAGTTTGTTTGACCATACAAATGATACTGCAAATAGTCTCTAAAACAACAAAACCTTTCATCCAGTCAGTTAAGTATTCTGGAACTTAGTCATGTCTCAAGGTGGAGATGAAATCTCCATTGCCATGAAAAGGACATTGATGAAGCCTCCATCTAATTTCTGTAAATATACATCTGTCTGTTATAGAAACATTTCTATTTGCTTACTAAATGGATATTGAAATTTATGGATTTGTTTGGTTGGTTTTAAAAAAAAAAAAGGCACAAACCCAGGACTTCCTCTTTATTCTGACAATGTAGTTCTCAATAATATCAAAGAAAAGTCAATGATCATTACAGCATTTATGTTTTTGCCATATTGGAGATGTGCACTGAAGGGTGTGCACTTAATTGCACGCTCCTCTGACTAGGTATGTATGTTCTTACCTGTAGATTTACTTGTATGTGTACTTTTTTGGAACTTCCTGTACATCAACATTTAACTCCTGAGGCAGGTCATTATGGATTTAAGAGAAACTATTCATTTTTTTGTATCTGCTGGGAATCTTTACATTGAAATTATTTACAAATTCATTAGGGCAATAAATATGTTACCTAGCAAGCTGATAGGAGTAATAAAAAGGTAAAGAGTACTACGTAGAACAAAATGTGCTTTTGGATTTTAATCAAAAAATATTGATTCCTAGCAAAATGTTTGTAGCTTATTTATCTATTTCTGATATAATTCCATATTTGTTTACTGTCCAGACACAGTCATGTGTGGAATGTGACTAAGGTCTTTGTGACCATAAACTGCACAAGGATCTAATTACTGTAGTGGGTGGGATGGTCACCTCACATCAGCTGTCAAGCAGTGACATAAACTGTACTGAATAGCTGCCTCAGTGGTGTATTGTGGTCAGTTTGATAGCCAGTGCTAATAAGGACTGGAGTAGGGAATGTGATGATGTGATATACTGTCATATCTGTAATTGAAAATGGTCAAATCCTGACTTTGTTGGGCACCATAACTTTGGGTTTTGCTGCAGAATTGTTATGCCTCAGCTTAACTCTCATTTTAAATTGCAAGAATTCATTCTGGAAATGTTAGGGTTCTCTTATGTTTCCTTGTCTAATGTGGCTCTGACTCAATTAAAAACTTAGTGATTCTTGTATGTCATTCCATGAAGTCCTTGTTTAGAACAGAGTAAAGAAAACTTGAATATATGAGGAGTAAACTGTGTGTTTGGGGTGAGAGGGAGAGAGAAGAGATGGACTGAGAGAAAAAAAGAAAAGACTGCCACCACTGCAACAACAGGAAGTCATAAAAATCATGTGTTGGTCTGGCCCTTGGGTTAACTTTATTTTTCTTAACTACACTGTTAATGTCTCGAATTAATCGTGTAGTACTTTCTGCATAAATAAATCACAATAAGCATATTCATTTCATACCTTTACTCACAGCTTTTTTAAAAAAGGAGGTGTGCATGTGTCTAAAATAATTGCTAAACCTACTGCTCGCATCCCTTCACCATAGGAGGAAAATGTCTGGTACTGCAGACAGGATTGTCTAGGATGAGTAACAGTTGGTTTGTATTTCATGTGCCTAAGTCTTAGTTACTAAGTTACTAAGTCTAAGGTACTGGTCTTAGCTGGTCAAAAAAAATTGAAGAACAAAACTGGGTATCACCCGAGTAGTAATAATACCATTGCTTTAAGCTTCCTTAATAATAATTTTATTAACAGCCTTTAAATTATTCAGCAGTAAAAAGATACAGAGTCCATGAGATTAAACTAGAGCAACTCTGAAGTTTAATAATGCTAATAATAGTACTAGTAGTAGTAATAATAATAAAAATAATATTTTTAAAAACTAACACCCAGTCTCTATGTATAGATATACACACCCACATACATATATATACAGTAGGGGAGTTTGTGTGTGTGTGTGTGTGTGTGTATGTGCATGTTAGGTCCTGAGTAGCAGCAGTTTCATGCTCTGTATCTTCTTTTGGTCTTCACTGCTGCCTAACACAGACATAACCCATGTCTTGTGCCACAAATCACTCTTTCAGCAACTCATCCACTGGTGGCACACAGTTATAGGTAGCTGGATGGTACTTTTAGGTCTTGGGTATACCTTAAAGCTGCTGTGGCTATCTAGAAACAATTACTACTCAGAAACAATTTAATTATTCAGCCAGTTTGGTACCAGTGTTGTTCCTTACAAGTGTGAAATGATCCATTATCACCAATCTTCAGTGATTTAATAGATTTGATTAGATTGAATAACTTGCTGATACTAACAATTGAACTAAAATGGTTGAACTGCAGTAATCTAATGTTTACTTAAGCTAACAGCTCAAGTTTTGGATGTGGAATATACTTTAGGCATGTTCAAATTTCAAAGGAACCAGTCATACTTGCCCATTATGAAATTGGATCAGTATGTAATACAAGATACTCAGACCTAAATGCAACAGTTTATATAAATAAGTCTGCAGTTACCCTTAAAAAAAAAGTTTTCTAATTTCTTCTGTTGTTTAATTTTGTTGTTGTTGTTATTTGTTGAGGCTTTGTTTTGGTTCACTGGATTTTAGATTTGGATCGGGAATTTTTTGCTTAATCTCAGTTTTGGTTAATTGCAGTGGGTTAGTGGTTTTTTAACATGAATACACTTGAATCATCAGGTAATGGTTTTAAACTGTTACAGATTTAAATTGTAAGAGAACAGATTTTGGGGGAAGAAGGGACCAGAATTGTCATGATACCTTAATTCATAGGTATTGACGAGACTATTTCTGTCTGGGCTGGAGCTGTGAGACACTAAAATAGTTCAGAATAGCCTCGTTAACAGCTTAGAAACTGTAATAAAATCAACTTGGTATCCTGAAATACCTTTCTCTCTTTTTTTGTTTGGGTTTTTTCCCCCCTGTATAGATACACCCAGTATTACAGCTAAGCTAATTAATGAACAAAAGGAAGACAAAGAAAAAAAGAATTATGAAGAGAAAGAAAAAGTTAAAGCAGAAAATGGATTTCAGGACAATTACAGCGTTGTTGTTGCTTCTGGTATGTCTTTGTTTTAGCTTCTACAAACGGATGTTTCTTGTGTTAGAAGTGTGTGCAGGGAGGGAAATATACCAACAAAAGAATTTTAGCGCTAATGTTGGCTAGAAAAATTTTAGTATTCAATTAATGTAGCTGACTGTTAGGCAGTGAAGCTTGGTTCCTGGTAGAATAGCTGCCTCTGACAGGTCATATACTTCGAAAAATTTGTGCCTAAATGTGTCAGTGATATCTCCGTGGATGCTGTTGCTAGGGCGTTTTCCAAGATTTTTTACAGACACACCTGGAGCTTGGTGGGTGTTATTACCTCTACCTCTTTGCAGTAGCTGGTGCATTAGAGTTTAATCACCTCTACTCCCAAAATAAGCTTTGCAAATAAAAGTATTCATATATTTTGCACAACAACTGGTGGTACTCTGCTAAAACCTCTCAGATGGAGATGTGGGCGTAAAAACATGTTACTCCACTTGGAAACAACAAATATAGGAGTTTCTTCCAAAGCATTCACCTAAAAACTAATGTGAAGAATCTCCTGAAATCTTTGTTGTAAACCCTTTTCCTCCAAAACTACTGTTGGAGGATATAGATTGAACATAGTAATTTTTCAGTGATACTCAAAGATTACAGTTCAGATGATGGCTGCAGAGGTCATTAATCTTTCAGTTTGAAGTTCTGGTGTGGGTGAGAGAGAGATTAAGGAACTTCAAACTACTATTCTTCTATCTAGTTTTCTGCCTTCATTGAGGTACCTCAAGTTCATTTACACTTCATGAAGCATGAAGAAGAGATGCTGATCTCCTTTGACTTTTGGCACCAATATTTCTTAAGCTTTTTATTTCAGGTTTTTAGATGTAGATACTCTAAACTCAAGTGTCGGATAGGACAGCAGTTTTGTGAATCTTTATATGGATTTAAAGCAACACAGCTGATGTTATTTACAGCATCCTTATCTGGCAGATATTTACAGTAGGTGCCACTTAAAGTAAACATGTTTTAGTAATATCAAAAGTATTAATAGGTTCAAGCAAGGGGCTAAAACATTATTAAAGAATCTAGGAAGAAAAAAATATTATGCCAAGCTTGAAAATAGGGCATAACATAGTCAGCTATATCTCATCTCAGCTGCGTCTCTGATCCTACTACCTGATATAATATTGGAAATAAGCAGATTTAAGTTTTTTCTTTTTTTTTTTGTTTCTATTTTTTCCAGTTAAGTAAAAGAGTTTAAATGTAGACTTATTTCATTTGCATTTATTTTTATTAACTGTTAGTAAAATCATTTTTTCTTTTGTCACTGACTTTTCATATATTCTGGGTATTTTTTAGTGTCCTCAGCATCTCATGAAGCCAGTACTTGTTACCCATTGGTAAAATTAGGAGAGAGCAAAGATATTATTTGGAGCTTGATCTTCCTGAGGCAAGCTAGTTTAATATACTGAGATTGCTGGAGAATGTGTTGCATATTAGAGCTGCTCCTTATGATCAGCTGAAACCAGAGTGTATTACAGCATTTCAAGCATGGATGTTGTTAGTTTTGCACCTGCTCTTTGATGATGATAATGCAGTAATTGTATGTGACTTTGTATCTTGACCTACTGGCTATTTAACTTGGTCTGTCATCTGCATAGAAGGGTACGTGGTTGCAGTATAACTTTGCTGTAGCTTAAGTCAACTTAAGCTGTCCCAGAGTAAGATAGTCTTGCTATGTACATAAGTCAGTAAGCTTTTATGTAGCTTTTTTTCCTTCTGATTTTCATGTAGTACTTACTTCAAATGTTTTGAGCTAGGCAATTTTAAGGATGCCTTTCACCACATGTGGTGCTGTCAGGGCTGCAGCTGAAGTGGCCTTCATAAGGCCAGACAAGTAGTTGTTGTCTATAGTCTGTGCTGAAATTCCTGTCAATTTTATAAAATTTTGCCTTTGTTACTTTCAGCTGAAAAAAACAACTTTAAAATGTTTCACTATAGGACCCATTGTGAGAGACACTCTTTTAACTAGAGCAGAGTTGGCATAGCTCTTGCTTTTTTTATGGATGATATGATCTAGTACAGTTACATTTGGTTTATATTTGGGGCTTAGGAGGATGCACAGCCTCTAACTGTAAAAACACTGGGATTATATCCCAATATATTTTATACATGAATTCTATTCTGGTATTTATTTAGCCGTTCTGGTAAAGTTCTACCTTTTTCTATCATTGAAGGTACCGAATACATTGTATCTTTGGTAACTGAAGGTATTCAATGCTAGAACAACTTTGAATTTTTTACTTCTGTACTAGGTTTGAAATCTCAGTCAAAAAGAGCTGTTTCATCCACACCTCCACGTCCACCATCAAGGCGAGGAAGAGTGATGGCAGATAAAGTGGGTACCTCTTCTTCTGGAGGAGAATCTTCCAGCAAGACCATTAGTGTTCCAGTCTTTCATCTGTACCATAAACTTCTACCAGGTAACTTTAGTAATGGATTTTAAACACCAAAATTATAGTCTTTTTCAGAGGCTAATACATCATCAGGATGTAGTTATAATGCGAATGACCAAAATTATAGTCTTTTTCAGAGGCTGATACATCATCAGGACGTAGTTATAATGCGAATTGACATGTTTATCTTTCTATTGAGCATCTTGAAGTGCAGAGCCCTTCTGGGCTGGTAACAGCTCTCAATTGGAAAGCATTATAGCATCTGCAACTGCAACATTATAGCATCATAGTTGCTTGAAAAAAAATGTAGCTATGTTCATCTTTCTTGAAGTTTAGTGATACAGTTAATGCTGCTATTTTGGAGATGATATCAAAACCCTGTGCCTGTTTTCAGTCTATAATTGGGAAAGGTTGACTTATGATGGTAATGTAGACCATTCTGTATTTGAGATCTGGTTGGTCACATCTTGTGCAGCAGCCAGTTGGTAAAAAAGAAGGTAAGCCATGCAAAGCAGAATTGGTGATGAGAAAAAGGGCAGAAAACTTACTCACTTGCACAATGGCAATACATGTTTAATTTTTATTTCTGAAGACACCATCTTCCATTAAAGAAACAGGTTGTTACTAAATACCTCCTGCACCTTGTGTGACTTGATTAAGTACAGTCAAGATGAAATGGGCATGCTATTACATGATCCAACTCTAATATATTTCATGTGTAAGTCTACTCATTGTCAGGAAAAATTATTCTGCCTGGAGAGTAACTTGTAATTTCAGGGAAGACCATATTAATAATAACAAAGTGGCCAAAATCTGAGTTGATTAATCAATTTGGACTGTATTGCATGTGCATTTCAAGTCTATATTGCTGCTGAGAAAAGTATTAATTTCTTTTCTTGCTGAGTTGTGTCCTGACACAGGAGTAATGAGCTGTGCTTGAGACTAACAGGACTGAAAAAGAATTGCAGGTTTCTTTGGTTTTCACTTTTTTCCGCATCAGCCATTTTACCTTATGGTCACACACCTCTGTGCCACTACAGATCGAGGGTGATGCATAGGTGGAGTTTAACAGGAGGGGACAGCCAGTACCTGCTTAAAGTGCACATCAAATGACAGCCTTAGCCATTTGTTAAATATGCCAAGTGCTTGGGCTCTCAGCACTGAGCTGCCTTAGGGAATGTTGGCATAGATCTTTTTGACAATTGGTTCCAAACTGCTGGGGCCCCTTTACCCAAGAGAACAAATGGTAAAATTAAGGCCTTGGTTTGGAGCCAGATAATACTTAGTCTACTTGGCATCTGTGGCACAAGTGATGAACAGCACCTGAATATGTATGTTAAAATAATCCAGTCGTAATTTTCCTGTCTGACTTGATGCCATTGTTGTTTAGGTCAACCATTACCAGCTGAAATGACACTTGCCCAGCTTCTGACTCTGCTGTATGACCGTAAACTCCCTCAAGGATACCGATCAATAGATTTGACAGTTAAACTTGGTTCCAAAGTCATCTCAGATCCAAGCTTATCGAAAACAGACTCATTTAAACGTCTCCACACAGAAAAAGGTATGTGTTCTTACTTTTTTGATATGTTCCTTTTTTAAAGGTTTTTTTTTCGACAAAAATGGTTTTAATTTTCTTGAAAAGAAGCAGCAGTTTTCTGATTTTCTAGGGTGATTTTCCTGAGCCATTCTTTTCAAGACAAGTGCTAAAGTTCATGGTAAAGTAGAAATTCATTGCCTGTCTGGATTGTATCTATAAAACACACCAGTATGTTTGTTCTGGTTTGACTTTTCTTTCTTCATTGTAGTGTTGATTGTGTAGATATGGTGTATTTTATTCCTTGACATGTATACCAGTTCTCTGTACTTAGTGTTTGTGCTGATAACCAGGGCAGATTAAGTGATACAGGAGCTGTTAGAAACCGTAAGAGTTATAGAAGCCTGTGAAATTCTTTATTGCAACATCTTTGGGTGCCTAGTGCTGCTTTGAAAATGGGGGTTTCTCTCAAGCTTCTCTAAGCAGGTCCTATAGCTCCTTTAAAGCTTTTTAAAGTTTGCTCAGAGAGGTTTTTATGAAATACAGTGTCTATTATGTCATTTTATTTTAGATTTATGACTATTATAAAGAACTGTAATCTTAATTATATTTATCTTAGTATATACTATATGCAATATTTGTATACTTTTATATACTTCTAAGTTCTGGGAAGTTAGACTCTCTTCACAATTTCTTAGCATGAGATACATGTTTGAATTCAAATACTAAATAAGAATTCTGTGATCCATAAAAACAAATTAAGTACAATAATACCAAATAGAAGATTCAGAGTGAAATCTGATGGGTTCTCCAGACCGTAATTCTTGAATCTTACTTTTGTATTTCTCTGAGTCACTGGTACTTCTGATTCCCTTGATGTGTAGAGGTGATTGGAATAAATGCAGCTAGATCAGTTTTGACATTTTTTAATATGGTCTATTTCTTGATAATGTTTTTGCCAATTGATTTCTATCTACTTACTGGGGAAGTGCTGGGGAAGACAGGAGCTCTACCCAGGAGTCTGTTTTGAAATATTTTTAATATCATTCCTTCAGGCAAGAACTTATAGAACTGGGACCTTGAAATTAAGCTAATTGTGATCTACTTCTGATCAGCCTGCTGACACAACATGGAATTCCAAAGTTAATCATTCAGCTATTTTAAGACAGGGGCTTCTTTTAATAACTCTTTGCTTAATAGGTCAGTCTGTTTCTAGAAAAGATAAGAAACAGAAGTGTTGAGAAAAAAAATCTTGTTTCCATGATATCTGGTATGAAATAAATATTTCATGACTCCATGTAATGGCTGAATATACAGATGTCTCACACTATTGAGAGACCTTTCAAATAAGATTTGTATTTTGTTTTGCCATTTATTTACATTCCAAACCTGCAATAAATATTTTATTGTTTGAATAAAACCCAAAAGACTTCAGAGGAGGTTCAATTTAGTTGTAGAGTTGCATGGGAACACATGAAGGTCCTCTGAGCTTTTATGGAGTTACTAGGCACTTTTTTTAAATTAAACTTGGGAGGAATACTTTTTGAAAATTTGAGTTTGTCATTACAAATCCATTCATCTGTGGTGCTATATAGCAAAATACTGTTTACATTCAGAAGTCTCACAATCAGTATAAGGAAGGTCAGAGCCTACTGCTTTTTATATCTAGAGGAATCATTCTTGCATATCAGTATTCCCTGAGTTGCTACTTAAAGTAGACTTCTTTTATTTTTTGACACCATCTGTGCTGCATAGATTTTATGACTTCACGTGGTGTCTCTAGTGCTATGTTTACTATTACTATACTTGAGGAAATGTCTCATTTATTTATAGTTTTTCTATGTGCTTTGATGACTTTGAGGTCAGTAGTATTCCAAGCTGAATTGCATGACTTCACTGAAAACATGAAGAACATTCATGGAGGTGAAATGGTTTAAACTGGGTTATAAGAAGACTAACTAAAGCAAGTACTGGAGAAACATACTGAAGTGTAACTCCTTGCATGAATATTGAAGATGTGTAAGGAATAGTACTGTATTGCAGTTATAATAACGGATCTGCCTATAGCCTTACTCACTGAGAACATATTTTTCAAGCACTTGTGCTTAATGGTCTTTCTGTGTATTATATCTGTATGTCTATTTTCTTGTCTTTTTTCTTTGTGAAAGGCTTACAGGTTTTTACACTGTTAAAACAGAGGGGTGAATTTTTTGTCAAAATCTTCATTTTAAAATTGTCTTTATCATGCATATCTGACATTTCTTGTCTGGTCAGTTCATACCGTTGCAAGCAGTTGAATTGCAAATCATGTTCAGCCCAGCATGATGGAATCCTCCAGATGTCTGATGGAAAGTGGTTCCTTGCTGATACCAGTATGCTTGCAACATCCTCACCCACTATCTGTGGTGAAAGGGAACATTTTCCCAGAGGTGATTTCTGCCTGTGTCCTTAAGAACAGTAGACATGAAAGCTCTGTGCGCTGAAAGTGTTACATTTGGACTCTTTCTTCCAAGGATTATCCTGCTTTGAAACTCTCTGTGACCTTTTCTACTTCTCATAGTCTATCTGTTTGAATTAGGATGAATTGATGTACATACTCATACCTATCCCTGATTTAAGCTCATTAAATCTTATACTTTGATCATATTGCTCCATAGCATTGTGCTGTTCCACAACACACCCGTGATGCCTTTGTAACATGGTGCTTCTTGCACATTTATAAGTTGATAATTAGGATGGGGGAAGACCTGCAGTTTCCTATTCCCTTTCAAGTAAGAGAAGAAAAGGTTTTAAAAGAGAAAGTATCTGTGGTTAAAACTTTCTAAAAGAATTTTGTTTTGGCAGCTGCATGAATTATGCTTTAATGTGCTTCTGTGTTTTTGCAAGTATATAATAAATGATAGCGTGTGAGCTATGTATTTTAAGTATTACCATGGATCTTCATCTGGGTGTCAGACTGCTCACAGTGATACTGATACTGAGGCCACTTGATCTATGCTGCCTCTTGATGTGGCTGTACTGTGAAGACTTTGAGGACCACTGCATTCTGTTGTTTAACGATATAATCTACAATACAGATTTTGTAGATGAAATATATTGAATATTCACTGTGAAGCTTGACTGTGGTAATTAGTAAAGAAGACTGGTATTTGGCAAAATGAATTGTGCATCAGTGCATCGGTGTATAAAATGTTCACTTTTTTGTCTGTTGTACAAGATATTAGAGTGCTTAGTCATAAACTGGGAGGATGGAGGCTAATAGAAAGTTAGAAATTAAGATCTTGATCATTTTTCAATTTCACCAGACCAGAATTTGAATTTGACCAGAATTCAATTTTCAGAGCTTTCACAGAGGGACATACGTATATTCACCTTACACACAGGAGGTGTAACAAGGATAGATGTGGTGAGTGATAGGTGCTGAGACTTTATGGATAGCGAGTTAAATGGTGGGAGAGTGAAAACTAAAAGGAAAAATTCTTGTTCAGCATTTGTGAAGAAAAAGCAAGAGTAATTTACGGTTGATATTATCTTTCTTCAGCTATAATCTCTTTATCAGAGATTAGCAAACCTACACTTATCTCCTAGATGAGACAGTGTTAAAAAGTGTCATACTTCCAAAATCAACAAAATCTTGAGGTCATAGGTCAAATTTCAATAATTAACATGTAACCCTGTATAAATAATGCCAAGTTTTGACATGGATCTGCCATCACTGGCAAAAGGTACCACTAATACTTCTATATTTTGATATTCTTGCGCTCATTCATTTCAGGTTCTTGGCTCAGGTTTTGCTTTAGAAGGAGCCGATACTTTTGAAGTCCACTTTTAAGTGAGAACAAAGAAATAAGCACAGTACTGATGATGATGATGTATTCATTTCTCCTTTTTGTAGAGCATGCAGATTTACTGGGACCTTGCCCTGAAGATGAAGCCATCAGCCCTGGGGATGAGTGTATGGATGCAGTTCTAGATGAATCGCTTCTCGAAACCTGTCCCATTCAGTCTCCACTGCAAGTATTTGCAGGCATGGGTGGATTGGCTCTTATTGCAGAGAGGCTCCCTATGCTTTACCCTGATGTAATTCAGCAAGTGAGTGAAAAAATTAGTGTCAGAAAATGTGCTGAGAGTATTTTGTTTCTTTATGGACGGTATTTTCCATATATTGCTATATGGTTCAGTTTAACATCTCAGTTATTTTAAAGCAGCTTCCCCACATAGGTGAGAGCCTAATTCCACAGCCCAGTGCAGCTGTACATGCTGCTTCCCTGCACCTGTCCTAGGCTGCTTGAGTAGCCATGTCTCTGTGGGACAAATGCATGAGTTCAGTGTTGCTGCTCACCTTGGTCCTGTTAACTCATAAAATAACTTGGAGGATGCAGTAACATCAGGTCACTGATGTACTAGAAAGGCATATTGCTTATCATTTAGTTGCTCAGCTAAATGTATGCTCAGAGAGGTTTTTATGGTTAAGTGAAATACAGTTCTATGTCTCTATTATGTCACTTTATTTTAGATTTATGACTAT
>NW_008676875.1:0-471 GCF_000695815.1 Acanthisitta chloris | reverse complement strand
GTGCATTCCAACCCCTAAATTCTATGAGCTTCTGTGTAACTCTGACTGAACCAATGAACATGCAGTAACTGCCAAATGGTAAGTCTAATTAAAAAGTGTTGGTGGTAAGACACTGGAAGAGGTTGCCCAGGGAGTTGTGGATGCCCCAACTCTGGCAGTGTTCAAACCCAGGCTCGATAAAGCCTTGAGCAACCCGGTCAGAGGGGAGGTGTACCTGCCCATGACAGGAGGGTTTGGGACTAGATGATCTGTAAGGTCCATTCTGACCCCTTAACATCCTGTAAAAATTAAGAAAAATAAAAATGGAACATTAACTTGATTTTTCTCCAACACTTGGATTATCAGCATGCACACCCATAATACACATATTTGTGGCAACCGTAAAGAAACACAGCAACACAAAATTACCACCTTACGGAACTGAGCTGCGTTTCAAATACCATTTTTTGTGTTTGAACGGGTCCTCCCTGC
>NW_008676874.1:0-996 GCF_000695815.1 Acanthisitta chloris | reverse complement strand
GGGATCACCACCCTAAAAACGGGACCACCACCCTAAAACGGGATCGTCACCCCAAACCAGGGATCATCCCCCAAAATCGGGATCACCCCCCAAAACTGGGATCATCCCCAAAAACGGGATCATCACCCCAAAACCGGGATCATCCCCAAACCCCCAGCGAGTTCCACCTTAAAATAGTCAAATCCCGGGAAATTTTCCCTTGGGAATCCAAGCCAACCATCCCAAATAATGGGAAAATCTTGGAAAAGGCTGTTTGGATGGGGGGAAAGGATGGAAAACCAGGAGGGACCAGACACATCCTTTGATCTGGATCCATCACAGACCTGAACCCTCAGCGAGTTCCACCTTAAACCAGCCAAATCCCAGGAAATTTTCCCTTGGGAATCCAAGCCAACCATCCCAAATAATGGGAAAATCTTGGAAAAGGCTGTTTGGATGGAGGGAAAGGATGGAAAACCAGGAGGGATCAGACACATCCTTTGATCTGGATCCATCACAGACCTGAACCCTCAGCGAGTTCCACCTTAAAACAGTCAAATCCCGGGAAATTTTCCCTTGGGAATCCAAGCCAACCCTCCCAAATAATGGGAAAACCTTGGAAAACTGCGTTTTCCTCCCTCAGAACATCAATCCACCCTGAAAAGCAAAGCCTCAATCTCCTTTTATTCCCCAGAACCCCTCGCGGAGCTCCCAAAATTCCTGCGTTTTTTTTTTTGCCCAGGATGATCCCGAATTCCATGTGGGAGAGCAGGAAAATCAGGAATTTGGGCATGGATACTATAAATTAAGAGGGGGAGAAAAGGTTTTAGTGTGGCAGAGGCTTCTCACAGACGAAATAACAGGAATAGGTGCAAAAAACATCATTCCACTCTCCCGAAATCCACAGGTGAGCACAATCCTCGTTATTCCCACTGTTGTTGGGCTCTCCTTGCTTCCAAAATCTGGGAATAGCAGTGGGAAAAGGGGTTGAGGGAAAAGAAAGGGAATTCCATGGGA
>NW_008676873.1:0-555 GCF_000695815.1 Acanthisitta chloris | reverse complement strand
GTGGGGACACCACCAGGAGCATCTACAGGACCCCCAGCAGGACCCCCCGAGGCCACCACGCCCATGGGCTGTGTGGGGACAGCAGAACCTCCCCGAGGATCACCCGAGGCCACCAGGGACACGGTGCCACCACCAGGAGAACCTCCCGAGGTCACCACGGCCACATCCTCTGCAGCGTCACCGCTACAAGGGACGCCAAGAGAACCTCCCGAGGTCACCACGGCCACGTCCTCCGCGGCGTCACCGTGACAAGGAACGCCAAGAGAACCTCCTGAGGTCACCACGGCCACGTCCTCCGCGGCGTCACCGCAACGAGGGACGCCAAGAGAACCTCCCGAGGTCACCACGGCCACGTCCTCCGCGGCGTCACCGTGACGAGGAACGCCAAGAGAACCTCCTGAGGTCACCATGGCCACGTTCTCTGTGGTGCCACCAGTAAGAGAACCTCCTCCAACCATCACATTCCCCATGGTGTCACCTCCTCCAACCACCATGTTCTCCACGGTGCCACCTCCTCCGACCATCACATTCCCCACGGTGTCACCTCCTCCAACC
>NW_008676872.1:33659-37533 GCF_000695815.1 Acanthisitta chloris | reverse complement strand
ACAACGCGGCACAGCCCCTCAGCCGAACCCGGGACAGGTCTCCCGGCGCTGCCCCGAGCTCGCCCCACCCTGCGTCACCCAGCGCACAGCGATGCAAGGCACACGCCTCACTCGGCACCTACGTGACTGCCAACCCTTTAATCGCCGTCATGGCTCATTTTCACAGAACTCTGCGGTGCCCATTACCTTCATTCATGGACAACCAAAGCGCTCGGACACAGCCCTGCGGCAAACAGGGATATTGACAGGACCTGGGGCCTGAACGTTGGAGCTCAGAGCTTCAGAGCCCCTGCTGCCTCCCCACCACATCTCCCCCCACAAGAGCTTCATCACATTATTTGTTTTGTCCACATGATTTGGTTTGCGACTTGTATCGAGAAACACAAGTTTTCAGCGACCTGTTGGCATTAGGAAACAATGTACAAACTTTTATTTGAAGAAAATGTCTCAAATATGACAGTAACTTTGGTCATGTTAAAAGGAGGCCATCCAAGAACAAATAAAAATGAGCTGCTTTATATGCATGGCCACATACATATTCAGAGATTGGCTAACAGAAGCTGAGGTTACACGCAAAAATAGGCCTTAGTACCATGCAAGTTCAACGCGATTGCATACATTCACTATAAATTTTCAGTTATTTTCATGCCAAATCACCTTTTGGATAAAAAGGTAAGAAAGAAGTAACATCTAAACGTGACCAAAATCGAACAGGAAAAAAAATAAGTACAGACAACATTTTTATTAAAAAGATCTTGAAATTACACCTGTTCAAGAAGTGTTAATACCGTCTCCGATCTCCTTCGGTGGGAATTAGTAGTGTTAAGCATTGTTACATATCAAAAAATACAGCTCTGTTTTACAACGTAGTACTGACATATTCAAAGTACTGTGCCAAATTATAAATAGTAAAATCAGGTTTTAAGAGGTTCAGTAGAGAGCAGCTTATGCTCACACAAACATATGCACATAGTATAGTTATGTAACAAAAGTTTTATAAAAGGAAACAAATCTACCCCATGCCAGCTTAAATTACTGAGGTGGGATTCAATACCTACTATGAAGACTGACAGTTCATTTCTTTAAATATTTATTAGTCTCTGGAAAAAATAAGACAAAAATTTACTTTCACCAGAATACACACCATTCTTCACTGACAATCTGCAATCCGTTTCTCAGTTGTGACTGACATAAGTTGGTTCTTATGAAAGTGGCTTTTTTTTTAAAGACCTTGCAGTAAAAATAAAGGTCCACTAGACTTCAAAATTCAATCAGCTTCTGCTCGACTGCAGAATAATGCTACGCATTGCTTCTACCTAGAGTAATCTTCATCACCTGTCATCCGCAATTGTAGACAGTCACATCTTCTACTGTGACTCAAGGTGCAGCTACAAGTACAGAAGTGCTTAGATACTCAGTCACTTCAAATACACTTGTTGAAGACTGCTTCTAGTGCATAATCAAGATGAAAATCCCTTTACTGATCATAATGGTTTGTCAATAACTGTAACACCTAGAGTGAGGAAAAAAAGGCATAAATAACTTTAGGTAGGGTTTTTTGGGTTTGCTTTGTTTTGGTTTTTAATTCAAGAAAATGTATCAAGTTTTAATAGAATACCTTGCATGTAACTATGCACCAGCATCAATGTACATATTGTCCCCTAATTTTGCTCTGACACAAAGCTGTCTGAATCAGTGCGAAGTTCTGAAAGCTTCTGTGACTTGAAAAAATTTGCCATTAATCAAATTTACTTCAATTTTGTTATCAGTGAATGATATCCTTAACATTCACTTAAATAACTCTTAAATAACGTTAAAAAACATTTGAGAAACAGTAATTACTGAAGGAAGAGATTCCTGAAACAGCTCTTGTTTTCTAAGTATTCTAAGTATTCTAGTATTTCTAAGTATTCTAAGTATTTCTAAGAATTTCAGAATTGGACCCCCTAAACTGAGACACAAAGTTTTGATTAAAAGAACTGGTCATACCAGAATCATCTTTCTGACTCATCACTTTTGTGCTAAATCCCTGTTGAGTGCAGTTTCCTAGAAATTTTTTTTCTCTGAGTGAATAAATGTTTGAAGTCATAATCCAAAATGTACCATCAAACTCTTCATATATCCATTTTTAGTATCTTAGATTTTACCTTAGATAAGACTCTGTTTGGATGCTTTGTCAAATTTCTTATCCTAGCTGTTATACTGAAAAAAGTCTGTTAGAAATATCTATATGCATTACCTGCATAGCTCCTTCCTGTACTCATACAAGATGACACAATCGTCCATTTATCCGTTGTTGGATTATAATACTCTACTGTTGATAAATTACAGGAACCATCATCTCCCCCAACTACATACAAGAGACCATTTACAGCACAAACACCTAAAAAAGGACAGGAAACCAATATGAAAATTAGCCATTTCGGCTTATTCAGCCCAAAAAAGCATGGTCTTTATTCTGCAACATCAAGAAAGCAGCAGAAATCCAGTAACATGCCATTACACCAAATGCCATTACCACTATCTTAAAGTCATTGGTGCACATACCTGCATTCCTTCTGCACATGTTCATGTCTGCAACCTGCTTCCACGTACTGGCAATGGGGTCAAACACTTCAACACTTTTTCTTACCAAAGGACCATCATGACCACCTACTGCATACAATAAATTGTTTAACACACCAACACCTGCAAACATACGAAAATACTCAGAATTAACCAGAGAACGATTTGAATAACACAAAGGAGAAACAACAAATATTATGCCCACTAACATAAATCCTTCATCCAGTCAATGTTAGAAACTATTTCAGAAAACATTTGGGTCAGGATGCATTAAAGCAAAGAGACAGTAACTACAACAAGACACTGATAAAATGCCTTGTGTGCCCATCTACCATATTGCAGCATACAAAGACCAGAGCTGTTCTGCAACAGAAGATTTAGAAAATTTTGGACGAAAAATGATGTGCAGGAAAATGAGGATTGTTGAAATTTAGGACTAATTAGAAGTGACAGTAAATGAGACAGTGTGCTTAGCCAGCATAACGGAAATCTGACAAGATGATAAAGTGTAAGTGAATATTTAGAAAGTAAAAACCGTGGTACAGAGGATAAAAGCAGAATGGATAGACATTATACAACAGGGATGTTTCCACTGAAGTGTTGGAATACCTTGTAAACATATATACGAAACAGAAGTAAACAGTTAAGAGCAAGTACCTTCTCTGGGATTTGAAGGAGAACACCAAACTTCCTTGAACCAAGCTTCAGTTATCAAAATATCCAAAAGGATATTAAAGGGTGTCCTTTAATTCTAAGGTCTCCTTTACTTTACAACAAAAGTTTATCAATCTGCAAGCTTGGGATGAAAGAGTGAATAAAAGTAGTTCTATCTACTTGCTAATTGGGCTGCACATATTGAAAAGATGGTAACGAGGGAAACAGAGAGAAAGGCCTGTTTATTTATTGCTCACTTAATAATGCATTATGAGAGCCCAAACATAACAGATTTCAAAATGTAGGGGGTTTTGTATTAAAGCTTGTGGGTGATGGACCATAAAGACAACTGAAAAAGGACTACTATGAAAGTATACTGGGAAATCTAATATATGTCACATTTAAGATTATGAAACTCAGAGCTGAGATACAGATTTGCAAATATAATTCACAAAGGGTTCCATGGAAAGGGCACTTTATTAAGGGGGAACAACAAATATGACTGCAAAAGATCAGTGAAGTCCTTCAGAGAAAAAAAAAAAAAAAGATTGGGTTGGGAGGAAAAAAAAAAAAAAGAGAGAACCCTGAAACCTTAACAGGCAGCTGAAATATCTTTGCAAACATATCACTAATATTGTATGTAGGAGTCATTCCT
>NW_008676872.1:6257-33489 GCF_000695815.1 Acanthisitta chloris | reverse complement strand
AATTTTCTTATTAAAGAGACTTGTTTAAATAATTAAAGGAAAAGGAGAAGGAAACATGGAAGAGTTAATTGGTACTGTAAATCTGAAAAATAGCTTCTTAATAGGACACTTTTATAAATTATGCTATCTAATGCTTCATCAGTGATATTCACTATGAACCCAACATCCTTCCACATTAATCTAATTCCCCTTTTATTGCTATTATTTCTAGCTATCATGTCACAGTGCAGCATGACAACTTCTCTTTCTCCCACTCTGATCACACTTTATTAGACAGGATAATACAACATTCATCTTTTGTAGAGTTAAAAACTACAGAGCTAGGAGGAGGACTACAATTTTTAGTTTAAATATGCAATGTGATATAAATCCCCCCACCCATGCTTTTGGTATAGTTACCGACCTTACTATTCAGTGTGTAGCGTTTTCCCTCTGCCACATTGCCATTTTCTTTCTTTCAGAGCTCCTTATTTTTAATAATGTCCTCCATTTCCTCCTTGGTGCTTCATTTTCCCTTAATCCCACACCCAGTTTCCAGGTCCTACCTTATTTCTTGCTCCTTCCGTCTGTATCCTCTTGTTGCCGTCTTCTGAGTTCTCCTTTCTTTGTTACTTTTCTTTCCTGCCCATTTTTCAGGACCCTGTCTTATATCTCTCATCCCTCCCAAATGGCCTATATCTGGATCTGAAGTTCCTCATCCCAGTATGTTGCTGGAAACAGATCTGTCCCCGTATTGATCAACTGAGAAGCAGTTGGTACTAAAGAAGAGTAACTGAGGGTTAACCTCTGAAAAGTTGCTTTTGAATGAAGCTGAAGCAGTAGGAACAGAAGAGATGGGCTTAAATTTTTTGAGATGACCAGAAATCCAAAGGTTTAACACAGGAAAAAAATTCTCTTTAGTTAGCACCTGCAACACCACCAGGACTGATTGCCACTTGAAACAGTTCTGGTGGGTTTGGATATTTGGCCACTACAGCCAAGCTCAATCAATAGTCATGATTTTCACATTACTACCCACTCCTCTGCCACATTAAAATATCATTTTCCATGTATTTAGCAGAGTGGCATAGAAGAACGTTGATTATTTTAATCAATTACATGACTCTGAAGTAACTACATTTACTTTTGCTCTCTTTTTTTTTTTAATCAGAGGACAAGGTAAAAGGCAGAAGAGACTTGAGTAAGCAAACACAGTCCTGAACTCTGAGCCAAGGGAAGAGAGGAGAGGGGCAGAATGATCCCAGTAGTTAGCATATCTAAGGAGCTAAATTTCAGAGTTGTAGAAGAAATTCAACATTTTAAAAAATAAATCTGAAAATATCTAACGTATAAATAGGCACAGCAACAGTTTGCAAAAACAGAGTATGAAAAATAAACCCCAAACAGTGAAACAGTGTGCAAGCAGACTGCAAAATGAAGCTTTGTCGCAACCCATCAACACTATTTGTCTTTATAATAACACTTGTAATTTGCCCATTTTATATAAATCTTTTCTTCAAAATTTGCCACTATTAGACAGGAGTGTTTAATGGTACCCTTACTGCAACTCTGCCCAGTTTTTTATCCAGAACTGACTTCCAAGACACACAAACCAAGTTAGAAGAAATTTCATAAGACAACTATGTCTTTTTGAGGTACAGTGTGTCATGTTTCCTTCATTAACATCAGTTTTAGCTTAGCAACACAATCAAAACATGACTTCTAGTAATAAGAGATATCAACTTGCTGAAATTGTAGGGGTATAATGGAAGTATCACAAATTAAGTAACTTAATTTTACTAACAAATTTAATACTTCAATAGTTTTCTTTTGAAATGATGTGAACTTAAACATCATTATATAGAAAAAAACTGTTCAGAGTTAATAAAGAGCAATGAAAGGCACGATGAAAAGTTGGGATAACTATTAATCATCTACTAAGCATACTAGAAGTCCATCCAGATTTATTTGTAGCAACATCTCTTCCAATTATGAAGCACATTAATGCAAGCACCAGTGAATATTTAAAGGGTGTTGCTAAAAACTGCCATTGAGTACTTGGCAAAAAAGTGACTTAACCTACTAAAAAAATAAACGTAGAAAATAATATCATGGAATTTGACTTGGAAAAGTCCATGGGAACGCATCTAGAGAAATAAAACAACTTCTGCGAGTTGAAAAAACCTGAAATACCAAAAGACAAATAGAGGACAGTGAACAGTAAATGAGATTCAAGTCCATAATATAAATAGATAATGAAAATGCTAAAGTCAATTTGGAGCTGTGGAAGCATCATGTCATTAAGCAAAAGTGGAATACCACAGGCACTTTTGATGTCTTTAAAGAGAAATATACATACTTGGAATCGCCAGAAGGAAAAAAAAAACCCACAAAAAAATAAAGAAGGGATTTTTTAAGATTATAAATAAATAAATGGATATACCTTGGCTAAACAATAAGGAAGGATAACATGTAGTAGGCTGTACATGTACAGAGGATGCAAACACCAGGTGATGAGAAGAATTACTGGAGGTGAAATAAAGGGTACATAAGTGGAAGTAATAGGATGAAGCCAGTAATACAAACTTAAGAATGAACAAGGACAAAATTTCCTGCAGCGAATCAGAATGCAGAACAAGTCCTTCAAAGAGGTGGAAACCTAGTCATGGTTCACATGTAAATTCAACCTGAAAAGGCTATTAGAAAAAACAGCCCTACACTGGCAAAGAGGTATCTTTGAAGAAAAGACATTTTTTCATCCTGGCAGTATAGATTTTGATACTTCAGTATTTAGGTGATACTGACTGTTGCAATCCATGAGTATTAGTCTGTATGTTAAAAAACATCAGAAATTATGGAAAGAGGAAGACCATGAAAGTATGAAAAGCAAAGAGAGGTATTTACTACTAACAGACTGACTCTTACTCTGTAGGACAGTTTTTATAACCTGCTGTATATCAGCCATGTAAGACTAGCACATTCCATTAGACTCAGACTGTTGCTTACCTTTTATATTTTTAGATATATTTTAAACCCACAAATTTTCAGTTTTACAAGGACAGTTGATCCTTGTCCACTCACCTGCTCCACTCCGTCTAGTGCTCATTTCTGCAACATAGGTCCACTCATTTGTATTGGCATCATAGCATTCTACTGAACTAAGGCACTGACGTGATGCTCCATCATAGCCACCAACAGCATACAGTTTACCTAGAAGGGTAACCAACAGAAACCTACAAATTTCTAATGCACACACACTGCACTGGAACACAGCTGGAGAGGAAGTCATTGTTCTCTGAACTAACTACTAATCAGTACTCACTCAGAGTTTCTATTTTGTAAACAGATTAAGTTAGCATACTACAGTTCTTGTCATTTTTAGGATATAAAAGGCAATCAGTATCTAACAAAAACAAGTCAAAAGATTTTAAATTGCCTAGCTGAAATACAAAGTTAAGATTTTTAATTAAGCATTATTCAAAAGCAAGCTAATTCAAGTATGTTCAATACTGGAAGCTCACAAATAGGCTTCCTGGAATTACCAAAAACTCAGACGAAAATTACTTATACGGTCTGCACTGGCAAATTAGAAACAGCAGTGGTTCCTATGCAATTAAAACACACACCAGAAATTGTTGTACGACCCAAGAGCCAGCCCAGGCTTGCATTGTGCAAGTGATGTCCAGGCTATTCACCAACAAGCTGACTGGAAAGTCAGCAGTTTTCCTGGCACTGTCCTTGAAATCACCCCCCGCACGCAGCCAGCAAAGTCAGCCACAGATAACAGAGCTGACAATAGGCAGTACTACATCACTAAAGGCCATTTGATAAGGTCATCACTTCAGCTCTCTGGGTTTGCTGACATACATAACCTAGAGCGTGCATGCTTAGAATGCTTTTCCTCAGCTGGCCTCAGGAACAGTTGAGGCTCTGAAAAAAAGTTGAAACTACTATGCTAAAACTGGTCAAACCCAAGCAGATTGTTCATAGCATTTGAACTACAAGGTTGAGCAAAACCAAAAATCTGAAGTATGTTTTCAAAAGGGATAAAAAGTAGTAGGATAAAAGATTGCATTTCCCCTCCTGTTATTTTATTATCATTTGTCAACTTACCTCCAACAACACCTACACCAACACTACTTCTTCTTGTGTTCATTGGAGCTACGTGAAACCACTCGTTAGTCTTTAAGTTGTAAACTTCGACTGATGATAAACCTATGAATACAATATAACATTACTTTCTCTGTAAATCGAGGTGCAATATACTGTCTAACTTTCAGAAAATTCTTCATATCTGAAAATTCAAATTACTTCATTTTAAGGACTGATAATTACTGTGCAAAAAGCAAAACTGATGTCCTGTAGATAGCCCAATTACAGCCAACCCATTCTTGGTATCTGAAAATGGCCAAATTACTAAAAGGTTTTTTGGAACTGTGAAAAATTGCTCCCTGGAACTTTCCCTTTCTTTTTAATTACCTCACATGCTTTCTCCTACATGTGCTTTTACAACAGTTATTAAGCAAAAGAATCACCTCTGCGCAAATGGTTTAATGCATCTGTGAGGAGAATGAACAGTGCATGTCTAAAGCCTTTCCACAGGTCAGACAAAGCTATTTATAATTTTATTTACACTACATGAAAATGCAGAAATAAATTCCCTATGCAAACAGAACAAAAGAGGCTAGATAATTTTTCTGTTCACATCTTCTGTGAGTTAAGGACTCTGACTATAGAAGGAATACTGACAGGTAACTTGTCAAAGATTCACTAGTCATTAAGTCTGAACTCTTAAGACAGAAGCAAATAGTTCACTGTTCAGGTAGAGGGATGTGACTACTTACTCAAGCACATTCCATACCACAAGATGCCAGGCTACCCTCATGCATGGTTTCATCACAGCTACCAGGAAAGAGACATTCAAATCTAATACAATCGTGTTAAGAGTTGTCAAAGCTATTCAGAACTATGTAAGGCAAATATACCTGTACTCCCATCAAATCCTCCCACAGCATAAAGAAGGCCATTTAATACAGCTGCTCCCAGTGTGCTTCTCCTGTCCTGCATGTTAGCAACACTTGTCCACTGGTCCTTCACTGGATCATAGGAATCTACTGTGCGAACTCTCAAAGAGCCATTGAAACCACCAACGGCGTAAACCATACCTCCCATGTACACCATTCCTAGAGCAGGGAAATGGGGAGGAATACAAGTGTTTTAGTCTCTTTGTCAGTAATTCCATACTGTCCTAAGTATGCAGACACTTGACGTAATTTACAGTACTCACTACACTGTCATTCTTTGACAGTCTCCTAGAGCCACACTTCATTCAGATTAAGCACTAGAAGTTCTGAGACTTTTTGCTACTAATAGCTCACACTTCCGAACACCATGCTTGCTGAATTTCTTCTTGCTTACATAGCTCAGCTGCTGTAAGGTCACATTTTCACATTTTTTAATAGCAGTTGATCTCTTTTTCACATTTTTTATTTCATTTAGTAGTAAAAGTATTGTAATAGTCAAATTACTCAGTATACAACACATTAATATTTAAATTTATTTATCCCTTGTATCTATGGCAGGTAATAAAGCAGTTTATCCTACAGATTACAAACTGAAGCACAAATTAAGAATAATTTATCAAACTTGTATTGTTCCAGATTAGCAAGTAATTTAAATGTTAAGAATGATGACTGAAGTCATGGCTTAGCTCTTCTTAGATAACTATCTACAGTACTGTTCTTAAGAACACACAATGCTTAATACAGATGCCTAAATTCTGAAGCATTACCAACCACAACAAAATATTAGGTATCCCTTACCTGCTCTACATCTTCTGGAAGGCAATTCAGCCACCTGATGCCAGCGTTCTTCTTTGAAATCATAGCATTCAACACTGCGAATCGCCTTCGGTGCCTGTCCTCCAACTACCATCATCAACTACAGGGAGGTAATAATAATTATTAGTTATTTGCCTACATGAGAGCATCTGAAAGATCAAAGAAGTATTAAAAAATAAGGCAAGCTTCTCTACAAGAAATAATGAAAGGATAGTTCTCCTAAATTAGAAATCTGAGTCTTGCAAACTAGGCAAAATTAATTGTGGGAGGGGTTTGAGGTAGTTTGGGGGTTTTTGTGGTGTGTTTTGCTGTTGTTGTTTTTAAAAACAAATGTAATTTGTAATTATTATGTCCAAAGGAAATACCTGAGATAGAAAAGCAGGAAGTAATTAGAATCTAGGTAAAGATCCCACAAATGAGACAGATCCTGCTGTATCTTCACATCCTACTCTGACCTCAGGTATGAAAATTCAGCGTCTTCTGTCATACAATGAAACTGTGATCATCAATGATCTAACAACCTTCTCTTGTTCTTTTAAGAAAAAGGTGCTAAATCTGCTGAATAGAATCTCCTATGCCATTATTGCAGTTGTCACAACAGTACTACGAAAAACATTCTTTACTTCATTGGAAAGTCTCTGAGGGGTGAGGTAGTAGTGGTACTGTGTGTAGGTAGGAGACTAGAACATCTCTATCCTAAGAATCACAGAGTGTAAAGCTAATCACCTGTTCTATTTTTGGTTTTACCGGAATACCCCAAGTGACAGTGATGCTCTGGTGAAATCTTTTAAAATAGAGTTTGAAAAAGTACATAGGAGAAATAAGGGTCTTACTTTTGGAAGGCTAGCAGGTGTTCTCAATTTTGTTCGAGTGCTTTTCATCAATGCTCGTTGCTCAGTGGGGAGCAAGTGATACTTCATAGCTTCAATGAGGTAATCTTTACAAGCACTGCTGTTCTTAACCAATATTTCCTCTTCAACTCTCTGTTTATTAATAGAAGTTTAACAAGGTCTGAGCATGTTAAGGAAGTAAAACAAAAATCACAATCTGAAGTGTAATGAAGCCTATGTTATATCACAAATGCAGATTAATCTAATTGTTTAGAGTATGATTTAACCAGTTAGATGCAAGTTTATGTATTGGCAATATGCAGTCACTAAAAAGGAAAAAAGATCAAGAGATGTTGATTCTTAATTGTAAAGAAAAACACAGTGTTAGGCAAGGTAAATCACTTTTCCTACAATCAGACACGTTTCTTGGTTTTTCAAATACAGAGAGCACAGAACATTTTAAGGAAAGGGAATAGCAGAGAATAATAATTTAAACTAGTAAGCCACCCCACAACAATAAAAAACACAACAGAACACAACAGCAAAAAAAACACCCCAAAACCCACCCAAAACAATCCACACAAAGCAGAGGAGATTCGTATCACAAAAATGTAATTTCTAAAATAGACACCTCCCAGCCTACTACTATACCTACTAACCAGTGTTAATACTAAACTCTCATTTTCTTTCAAGTTTAAATATTTGCCTGATACCAAAATATCCAGAATGAGCTTATAACATTTGAAAAAAATGTCCTTTAGCTGAATCAGGTAAAGGAATGTTTCCTTTGTCACTAATTGCTAATCAACTAAACAGAAGATATGATTCTGAAGTTGAAAATTCTCTTATGAAAATGAGCTTTTTATCAAAGATTGTATTTTAAGTGAAAGCTAACCTGATCTCTGCAAATCACATTGTTCAAATGTGGTATGACATGTAGTCAGCCAAACAGACAAATGACTTAGGTAAGTCACCCTCCAAGTGATTCGGTGTGTGTAGGTGCACAGGCTATGTGGCAGTGGCTGCCTTTTTAGTTTTACTGTCATTAACATACGACGTTACACTGTTTAAATTTGAAATTATCCATCTGGCATTAAAATAATGAACAGAAATGTTCATGTGCAGAATAATTAGCATTCCTTTTTTCCTTACCTGAACTAAATATTCCCGGGAAAGCAAAGGCAGCCGAACATGCTCCATCAGACGTGCCATTAATTCCTGCCTTACATCTTTGTCATGGTTTACCCAGGATATCACTGCTTCAAACACCTTCCAGAAAACAAACAAATGCGAGTCCCTTGACTGAGAAGTTCATAAGTATGAAAATGTCAGTGTGCTCCAAAAATAGCTTTGCTTATACTAAAATTCCTAACATAAGAAAAGATGACAGCAGTTACAGATCCCACAATTTCTGGATCTATCAACTACAAAACTATGAAGGTGCATTAGCCAGTCTCCTTTTATATCAGTAATCTACTGGTGTTTCAAGGATAGCTGTGCTACATCGACAAAATGCACACAGTAACTTCATGGATACTGAAAATCCAGTAAAAATAGGTAATCAACCAAACAGTAGCAACACCACAATCCTCATACTTTTCTTCCTTTCTTGCAGAACTGACCTGCCACACCACTGTTCATATGACTTATCATCACTGAGTCTTACTAGGAGAAGTGATCCCAAGCCTAGCTTTCCCTCCACTGCACAGTGGCTCATCATACACTAGAGCATTAAAACCTTTATTATATTCCACAAAAGCACCATCACATATATCAAAGTGATAGATCCAGCCCTTCAAGGTATTACAGGAACAACAACATGACTTTGCTCGTCGCAGTTTAAGCAGATAGTTCTTAGATTCAAAGTTTCAAAATGGTCTTAACATGACACATTACCTAGCTGTACAAATCAGTAGTCAAACATGCTTTTGAACACAGTTCAGCCTCATTTGAGCACAGGTGTTAGTATATACTCCTTGGAAAAAAAGGAAACCAACATATTTCTAATAGATCATAACTGAACTTAAGAGGCTCAAAATTAATACATCCACAAGTTGACCTTTAAAGGTGTGCAGGGATGCACTGGGCTCCCTGAAGACCACAGTGTCTCAAAAAAAGGCTTTAAAAGATTGAGATCTAGCTAAAGGTCAGCCAACACATATTAAACTCAAGCTAGGTAATGCCAAGCTGCCTAGTCATCTCCTTTGCAACACACACTGGTTCAGTTAGACTAAACAGATCACATACATACATAGTTTTAAAACTTTTGCAGGACTGCTGATGTTAAACTGAGTAAATGCATATATTTGCCCTTCAAATTTTGAGTTCTTTATCCCTTGGTAAACAAAACTCCTGTGCATGTGACTCATAGCATGTATTTTGTTTGTTCTGCTTGAAGATGAGAAGGAATTTCCATTTAATTTACTTGTGGGGTTTTTTTGGTGTTTGTTTTGTTTGTTTGCTTGCTTTGTGGTTTTGATTTTTTTTTTCAGTTTGGTGGGGGGTTTTCCCCCCAAAGAACAAAGGGTTATGTGATTTAACACAGTTTTAGAATTTTTAACAGCTGAGACTAATTTTCAACATCAGACTGACAATACTTTTGGGAAAAATCCTTTAAACTTGAGCACAATACATGCCTAAATTCACTAAGGAAACAAAGAACACATCCAAACAAGTGTACAAGAGCAGTATGAGCAAGTTCACTCTCTCACCCAAAAGGATAAAAAGAATAATGGGATACAGATGGTCTTACCTTCTCCTCTGAGGCAATTGTGAGTTTGTCACTGGATATAAGACTGCACACCTGCTCTACACCAAGATTGAGGTATTCTTCACTAAGTACAACATCGGAAAAGTGCTGTTCTGTTTGGAGGAAAAGAAACACACTAACACACAGTACAACATGTATCCCACAACAAGCATTAAAGCATCAGGGGAAAACAGAGGAAAAAGATTCAATATGCATACTGTTTTGTCATCTCTGGAAGCAATACCTTAACTTCAGACCTCTTCTATAGTGTATTGCTTGGTCTCACAAATAGCTTTTCTATTTAAAGATTCTTGACAATAACTGAAATATTAAAGCACATTATACTAAAAGTAAGAATCATAGCAATTTTCAGCATTGCTCTATGTCAGTACTTGTCCTTGACAATTACTGAAATCTCATTTGGTTAACCTTGTACACACAAATACAGCAAAAAGTATTCCAGATAAAGAATATGCTCTGTATGTTGTTGACAAACATGTTTTAAATCTGTAGTCCAACAGGAACAATGGTTGACTCATTAGAATTAACCAGCAGTATCAAACAAGAAGTTTGGATCCTGTTGCATCTCTTGGAGCTTCTCCAAGGTCATAAAAATATTGCATATCACAACATCTATAACATGTAGAAGGTATGTAATTTTTCCTCAGCTTTTTTTAAAGCCTCAACTTACACAAAAAAAAATGTTTCAGTTGTAGAACAAATTTCTTTTAATACAGAGCATGTAACTTTACCAAGTTGTTGCTCAGTTATTCAGGTGTCCCCTCCTCTCTTCCTTAAAATTGCTTTTTAAGCCATTCAGTTGCTTAAAATGTAGTACCGTCCAGTTAAATTATTCTTCCCCTCTTCTTAATAGAAGTTAAAAGGGACAACTGTTTCTGGGAATTTAAAAATTTGCTAAAAATTAGAGTAAGTTATAAAGGGGCCATCAAACAGATTCCAACTAAAGAGCATTTTATAGCCTTTCCTATCACTCTACTAGTGATACTATGGTTAAGAGTCCATACTTGAGAAACTGTCTTAAGCTGTTAAAACAAGGTTAAGGAATGCAGAATGCTTCCAGCTAAACAAGTCTACATTTTTTAGTTCAACTTTACAGGGTACAACAGCTTTTTTGCACTGTACTAAAGACTGGAGAGCATAAAAAGATAAATGTAACTCAGTATAATTCTCATCCTTTATCTAATTTAGCATCTGTTCCCTGAAAGAGGCAACACAAATTGCTTCAGACAGAAGTCCAAGAATTTATATGAAAAGTTTGACAATAAAACCTCCTCCCATCTAGGTCTCCCTATAACCATGAAAAATCAGAGACTACTAGCCAGAAGGCTGGTATTTTACCAGCCACATTTTACTAAACAATGAGGTTAGTTTAGTCCTCTTGAATCCTGTTAAATTCTTGACTTGATTCTTTTCCCATAGTAATAAACCCACAGTCACACTGAACAAAACACACCTAAATTTAACATCCAGTTTACTGTTAATCAGTTTTCAATTTCAGTCCATGCTGAAACCCCAGACTAATGCTCAGTATGATAGCAAAAGCTACAACACATCTCTTCATAATCATGCATTATGCTATTCCCTTTTTAGTCTTCATGTCTAGACAACCCTTGCCTTTCCTGTCCCTCATCCTACCAGCCTTTTAATTCCTGCAAACATCATCACTACAAGTCCCCCTAATTCTGCAGCATTCTCTTGTGATGGACAGGTAGCATGGGACAGAAAGGATGAGAAGAAATACTATTCAATTTTATAACACCCTCTTTTTTTTCCACTTTTTATAAATCTCTTTATATCTGTTTGCTTTTCAGACAACAAATATGCAGTTTCTTAAGCTGAAGTAGAATTTTCTGAGGTACACTTACTGACATAGGTATCTGATGGTTTTTACTGTTTGCACATGGTAAATAGAAATTGAGAAAGGTAATTTGCAAAAATTATTTTTATGATAAACTCCAAATTTCAAGTAGCAGTGACACAAATGAGCATGCCTGAGTACACGGAGAAGCTGAGTTAGGAAGAAAGCAGAAAGGGGAAGCAACACACATCCAATTCTCAAACAAATCTGAGGTTCAGAAGCATTGTTTGTCTTCCCTTGAGAAAGCCAATCCAAGAATGGATCACATCCAACAGGATATGCTTCAAAAATTAGAAATACCCAGTCGATTTTATAGACTCATCTATAGAAGCCTTGCTTTTCAGAAGTTAATTCAGATTTATGACATGTACTAAATAGGAAGAGATCCAACCTCTAAACCAGGGGAATAAAAGCTGAAAATACAATGAATTTGAGTCTGTCTCCTGTTTTCATGCGGGAAAGAGAAGAAAAATAGAAGAACATCTAAAAAAATAGACAGCATATGAACAAAAGCCAAGGTTGTTTTACTGGACATCAGACTCTGCACTTAAAGCATAAAACAAGGCACATGGTTAAGAGAATAAAGAAGAGTGATAAAAGGAGAAATTAAACTACTCAGCCAGTAGGTAGAGCATCAGGTTCGCCAGCAATACCTGGAAACGAATCCTCAGCTGAATGAATTACAGAAAAAAGAGAAATAGGAAAAGATTGCTATACAAATTTTAGCCAAAAAAAAAAATGGTAAGGTGAAATAACTTGTCTCTTAACTGAGTGACAGACAACCTTTGGGCAGAAGCCAACTGAAATTACAGCTAAATGGATTATTTCTAAGAGTTAAAAACTGAACAAGAACAAGGAACTGCAAAAACACCAATTAAATCTGCCAACGGCAATTTATCTAAAGCTGTCCAAGTGTTGAAGACAGAAGGCTTTATTTTATTATATATAAAAATTATGCTTATGAAATTCAAACTTTTTAACAAGAAGGATATCAGAATCTTTGAAACAGTATGTACTAAGATTTCAAAGAAGTCACACTTAGATCCTCTTTTCCTAATAATTATGAGACAAAAATAGTCTAAGGGGGTGTGTAGAGTTTTTTGCCTTCTGGTTAAGATTTGTGTTATCCCATATTATTGCTCACATCCTGAAAGCTTCAATAATCTGGAACATGATGGAACTTCTGACATGATTAAATATTTCAAGCATCTGTCCCCTGTAAAATCTCAAATTAGCTTGTTTTTTATTTATTGCATTAAGTAACATACTTCTTTCTTCATGAACATCTCTTAGAGAAGCAAAGAGATAGCACTATCCAGATGGAAGTTTCCATGAGAGAATAAAGTAATTTTTTTTCCAAAATCAGAATTTTCCACACAGTATGCAACTCTGACAAATTTGTATTGGAATCCTGCCCCATTTCTTGCCTCTTTACCCAGACATGGAAGCCAGCTGGCTCCAGAGTCTAGCAGCCTGGAAACAAGCTGGATTAGGAGCTACAGAGGCTTGGCTCCCAAATCCCCACTTTCTGAGCAAGTAGAATCCTACTTCTTTATTATCAAAACTAAATCTATCTTTAAAAGAAACCCTTTCCATTTTAGGACATTTTTAAAATATCCATTCCACTTAGATATGAAAAGCAGATTTTCACATTTTTGCAACTGAGACATTTTCTATCTGAATAGCTAAAGATCTGTCCTTGTCTGCCCTGTGCCAGTAGGATGGGGCTTCAGCTTCAGGGACAAAGTAAAGTACTAAAAGGAAGTCCTAAAAGACATGATAAGGGCTAGTAACAAAATGTTTGGAAGTACAATACACAGCACCAGTGTAGAGAACATAGGAAGATAACAGGAGTTGTATTTTTGGTATTTTTCAGTATGAGTCTAAAGCTGTGTATTATACACACACATGCAGTAATAAGTACCTGACACCTATCCAGAAGGCACATTGTCTTGCTGGCCACAAAGATATTGACACAAAACTTGTATTTTTTTTATTATATAGGAAAGAAAGCTACTTCTCAAATCTGCACAGGACATTTTATGCTATATACATTTTTTAATTAATTCATGACACTTTTTCACTCATTTGTATACTCACAGTCAGAACAGATCTTCCCAAAGCCACATTAACATATTCCAAAAATAATGGCCACAGCTTATCACTGCCAGAGTCTGCAGCTAGAAAAAGGGAAGACCTCCTCATATTCTCTACATCTTTTCATGACAGTAAACCAACATATATTCATGTGTGAAACAAAATATCACAATCACATAAACTATGTTTCATAAGTGTCTTTTGTCTGGTTTAGGCCAACTATTTCTACTCCACAAAACAAATGATATTTTTGATAAACTAAATGGACTGTGTGTATCTTTCTGATGCGATAATGCTACAAAACCAGCTGGAACATTCCAGCACTTTAACTTCTTTCTGAACTGATAACCTCCAGTTTTAGAGCAATGCACAGCATGGGAACTTGGAACAATCTAAGCCTTACAGTCACTTAAAAGAAAAACATGACAATTTTTCAGGCAGATGAAACAAAAACATTAGGAAGAATTAGTTTTTATAATCATTGTTTCAGTTCATAATGTCACATTGTGATTGTTCTGGCTTGGGATGAAAGGTCTTTGTTAATGGCCTAATTCAAGGCACTGGTCAAGCAGGAACCCCAGCCTTACTGCAGAGGGACATACACAAGCTCTGTCAGTTGGAGAACCAGCAGAAGAGAAACATTGCAGAATCAATTTTTTTAAAAAAAACCCAATCTGATTTACTTGTCAATTTTATGCTTAAATAACTTGTTTTTAGAACACTATGAAATTCATAGCAGCCAAGGCAACAGCAGCATAGCAACAGACATTGCTACTCAGAATAGAATCAGAAGAACGATTCTGCCAACTACATCCTTTCAATCTCATGCACATGGATGTACACAAGAACAGTCTACGAAAGACATGCACGCTTCCAAGTCTAGTCAGGGCTCGAAGTTTTAGACTCAGACCACCAGAACCAAGAACACTATTTCCTGCAGCAATCCCTGCATCAAAACACATGCTAAGATCTCCTAACAAAAGTATCTTTGGTATCTCCTCAGCATGATGCCAGAAGCCAAAAAGGTCAGCTGTGTCAAGCCTCACAAGACATCTCTTCCACAGTTGATCCAGTGTTTCCAAACCCTGTACCGCCCTGGGCAGTGAGTGAAATACATTATTATTCTTTGGTTTTAACTAAGAAATACGTCAGGGCTTAAGCCCTGAGCAAGGATGTCTTTAGTCCAAGATGATATACCCTTCTTCATCAAAAGGCTTTACCATTTTATCTTCAGGTTGTATATAACATGAAAACAACTATAAAACGCACTGCTTTCTCAGCAAAAATTATTTTGTGAACATCCTTTAAAACTATGTAAGATATATCCCAGTCTACAACTTGAGGACAGACTAGCAGTGCTCCTACCACATACTCTTCACAGGAATCCTCACACAAGAAAGATGAGAGGCCTCAGCTTATGCAGTCCCCAACTCTGCAAGTGCAGCAAGACCCAGAGCATCATGAGAACAGGCAGCATCTCAAAGTTTAATTGCAATCAAAGCTCATTCCTAGTAACATGTATCAATTGTCCACTATTTTCAGATCGCTCCATAGACATCACAGGTGCATATAAATGACTCTCCTAGAAATCCTGCACCCTGCTACAGAAGGACCAACGCCACCATAGGATTGTGAAGCTCCAATTTAATGAAAGTTGGGTTTTTACTCCCACTGAAGAAGTTTCAGTGTTTCACTTTTCTAGTAACTTCTGACCCATTTACATCCTTTTTTTTGTATGTTATCATTGTCTGTTAAAGAAACTATCTCCCTGCCCCTTTTTCCTAAATATAAAATAGCAAGTGTAACATAATAGAGACTAGGAGAAGTTAAAACTCCAAATGCTTTAATCTTCTCTAACAGGGAAATATTTTCACTGCTTTTTTTCCCCATCGAATCATCCTCTTCTGTACTCATTCTAGTTTCTCAAGCCTTAATCCCAAAATGTCTGCACTGGGAGTTACACAGGCCAACCCTTCCTCCACGGATGCTTTCACCAGGAGTACTCAACATTCCCGTGCTCAGCCTAGTAGTTCGCATGCCCCAGCTAGGACCAACAAATTGCTTCTATCTTCTTTTCGTTTGCCTGTATCCTGCTTGAAGAGTCTCTCTGAGCACAGCAAAGGATGCCTGAACAAAATAACCCCTGGGGGAAGAATTACCATTTGGACACAGATCCTGTGCTCTCAAAACACATTTAACCAATATTGCACTCAAGGTATTGCCAGGGTCTTAGACTTTGTATTTCTAGAGAGTAATCTATACAAATATTAGCTTCAACTACTGAACTGAATGAAAAACGTTTAGAAAGTAAGTGAAGGAGTTTAGAGGTTTAGTTTAGAAGTAACTAAGCACAGTCAGAAGTTGGAAAAAATAATGTAAAAGCAAAGGCTGTATCAAAATGTGTTCCCTAAAACATCAAATATCTGAACATTAATTCTAGGTTATAACATATGTCCTGCACAAAACGTAAAAAATATAGTATCTTTTTGGATTTGATATTTTGTTACTCAAAGACAAAAGGATTTAATGAAAATGTTTTGCATAGTAGGCTAAATACAAATATCACTAAGTCATGCAGTCATGGACATTACAACTTCATGAGTAAGGCATGCATTACAAAAGCCAGTACTTTCAGAAATGATCTGAAAAGCTTTTGTATTTTTTTAACTGATTATCAATAATTTGACTACAAGTTCACTAGACTGAAAACATCCGAGTATGGCGGATTTGTGGACCTCAGTTTCACACTTAAGACAGCAACCACAGATTCTGTTGACAGACACCTAATCATATGAGTTTGCAGCATTTCTGTTTTTTTCTGAAACATCCATTCTTGATAGAAATACTATACTCTCCTGGGAGTTTAAAAAAAAAAAAAAAATCTATACCAGAAACAGATTTTCTAGGAATGAAGAGAACTGAAAACATTCATCACAGTCCTTCTCTTTATAAGGTCTAAATTGACTCACACCAATAAAAAGTCTATTACTTGGACCTGGACATGTGAACTGAAGCACTTAGTGCTCCGTTTCAGAAAAATCTTCAATTTTAACACTGTACTAAATGTAATGATGCTAATTGGCCACTGTACATTTTAGAAGAGTTATGAAAAGCAATGCAATCACATAGTTTTTCTACAGCCTTAGCAGGACATTTCGCTTTTAATTCTCTTTTTTGTATTGCTCTTGTACTAAGCCTGACAGTACTAGGGATTATGGAAGGCAGTGCAGTGAAGTAGCTCACACCCTGACTATATGTACAGTCTGTTTATCTCAAGAGTAAGAACAGAGTGTGCATTGCTTCAAAATTCAACACACAGATACAGGAAAAACACAGTAGGAGTTGAGCTGGCAGTGTGTGGCATGGGCCAGCAATGCTCCAAGAACACAATGACAGAAAGAGAAGCATGGAGAGGAAAGTGCTTTCTGGAGGAATTTGACAGAAATGGAAGGTGGTTTAGTTACAGAGGAAAGAGAAGGTTAGTACCAAGCACAAAAGTAGCAGAGATGAGATAAAAGATTCAAGTCAGGGTAATTATGCCAAACTGAAAAAGCCAAGGATGAGAGGTTGGAATTTGATCCAGGGGGAAAAGAATATTGCAAAAGTAGTCAAATGACCTTAGCAAACAGAAAGGAAGTTATGGCAGACAAAGATTTAACTGCAGCAAAAGGGAAACATGATGCAGAGCAGATTTGGGAGGGAAGGAAGAAACAGAGCAACACACAAATGGGTAGTTGAGGAAAAAATGGAGGAGAGTTCACATTGTCAAGTTTACAAACCTGAATGACTGGGAGAACACTCAAATCATCACTGAAAGGAAGACAGGGACAAGGGCAAGATGTTTAGATGAAAAGCAATTCTGTTTTGCTGAACCTGAAGTAGAAATGAAACATTCAAGAGACAATGAAAAGACAGGAAAAGATCTGTGACTGGGCAGATAGTGCAAGCTGCATGTAAGGAAGCATACCTGAAAGTCACCCTCAACCTCTGACAACCTGTGACTTCTGAGTTTTCAAACAAAGTTGCTCCACTCTCTGAATACTCACTACAAGAGCTTTACTCAAAATATACTCCTTTGCTGGCTAGTAAGGTAAACCCTAAAAAAGAGGAGGATTTGCTCACTACAAAAAACTTCTATCAAAAAGTAATTCCTCTAAAAAGCAATGTATCAGTATAACATCTTCAGTCTCGACTCAAACACCCAAACCCCAAGGCACTCCACACACCAAAGATCATTGCTTCTCAAACAAATTAAAAGCCTCAGTTTAGGGTACAGTGTTATGTTACAAATTTACAAGTTTATACAATTTTTTGCTTACTTTTTAGTCATCTACATTTTGCAACCTTTTTTGGCATCAGCAGCAGTCAAACAAGGTTTTCATCCACTATGGTAAAAATTATCAATTTAGTAATATACTCTCTGAAACTACATTATATCAGTTTCCAACAGCAGAAAATGTATTTGGAATATTTAAAAAAATAGTATTTTAGCCTTCACAGAATCACAGAAATGTAAGCTTAAACAAACTTCAAATAATCTAGTTTTGCAGACAGACATCATTTTGATCAATCTAGATCAGAAGTTAGTCTACCCAATTTTTTTACAGCTGCTTAACAATGGAGAGTCAGTAATTTCCACAGAAGGGTTGCCTGATCTCTTACAGTTAGATTTTTTTCCTTAATATCTGAAATTACTTCAGAAATACCTCATAAATTAAGCTTACTCACGCTCAGGCATTTTTATGCACAGGAAGACTTGCATTCCTTCTCATCCTCCTAACACACTAGGCTCTTGACTGAAAGGATTCTTCTCTTAGTCATTGTCGTAGGTCAGTATATTTGTTTAAATGCTAATGTTAAGACTTCCCTGGATTCACTTCAGTCTGTTTGCATCTCTCCAAAAGTTTGGTTCAGCATTTTTCCACCTGAGGCCTCACAAGCATCAAGGGAGTAATTTTTCTCCATTATCCCCTCCCATATATCACTTCTGTTACTTCACCACAGGAACAGAATTCCATTCCCATTAACAGCAAGCACCTGTGTGGTCTCGCTAGGCCGTGAAAATGTTGCTTCTTTATGCTTACTGTAACTATGCTGCATCCAGGATACTTTATTTCTCAAAGCCATTCATATCAAATGTAGTTTTCATGAGTAGACCCATGTCTGCAATATCCTGGATAAAACACTGATTCCTCTGGGTGAGAGTGGCTAAGTGTGAAATCTGTGTGTCTGGGTACCCACACATACAGATATCAAGCTCTGTGCTATACTAATGAAAACTTGCCTGCATATGTGTTGGCCTTGTTCAAGAGATCTGTGCACGCATGCATGTCAGCAAAAGCACGGATCCCCAAGCAGTTGATGGGATGAAGTTGGGATTCCAAAAATTCACAGCAAGTCCTTTTCACATCCTGCAGTTGCAAGAGACCAGCTGCTGGGAGCAGTACCTGTAAGAAGCAACAGGTGGTTAATGTCCCAGTTCAATTCTGAGCTTACGCAAGAGTATTCTCTATTAATAAAGAAGACAAAATAAGCTATTAAAAAATAAAGACTAAAACTGAGAGGAAGATTTCAGCATTATGCAACCAAAGTTAAAACCCAACATTAGCATGATTTTACCTCCCTACAAATACCATTTAAGACTTAAAATAACAAGCAACATCTTTACCATTGTAAATGGTAAGTCATTCCATAGACTGTAATTCTCACACTTCATGTAAACTCTTCACAATATTCATTCACAAGTTCCCTTCTTACTGTTCCCAACACTGCATAGTACATCTCATTTCCAAGCCTTCAGCACTAGATATTTCTTTAAATCAAAGTTTCCTAGACCATGATAGAATATGTAAATCTTGTTTGTATGCAAGCACTGGACATTGTACCATTTTTTTGTTAGCATCAAAAATAAGCTTATTTATGCAACTGATGCCAGTAAGGGCAGAATTCAGCTTCCAAAGAAGTCTGTGACCTTCTTGGAAGAATGATAATTCAGGCACTTCAAAGGCTGATCATATAAAATATTCCATAATTAATTAAAAATCTCTATCAATAAGGAGTAAGTATGAATAACATATTCGTCCTTCAGCTTTCACAAAGCAAGCACAAAGTAAGAAGAATTGTTAAAACTGTATAACATACACTTTTTTTGTCCCGTAATACTTTAACATGAGATGTAGGTGAACTATAATTGTCTTTGAGCAAAATACCATGTCTACAATTTCTTCTTCACAATGTTTTCATTTTCTGTGCCTTTGACAGTTATTTTAATGAGACTTCTATTTTAGAACATTCAGGTGTGAAATTAATGTTAGCTTGCATCTTCCGTGACAGAAGACAATTGGACATGAGTTGGCCATGTGCACTTGCAGCCCAAAAAGCTAAGCATATCTGGGGCTGCATCAAATCAAGTGTGGCCAGCAGGTCAAGGGAGGTGATTCTGCCCATCAGCTCCCCACCCTGACTACTGCATCCACCGCTGGGGTCCCCAGCACAGGAAGGTCATTGACCTGTTGGAGTGAGTCCAGAGGAGAGCCACACCAAGATGATTAGACGGATGGAGCACCTCTCCCACAAGGAAAGGCTAAGAGAACTGGGATTGTTCAGCCTCAAAAAGAGAAGGCTTTAGGGTGACCTAACTGCAGGTTTCCAGTACCTGAGGGGAGCCTGCAAGAAAGATGGAGAGGCTATTTACAAGAGCATGTAGTGACAGGATAAGGGAAAATGGCTTCAAACTGAAAGAGGGCAGGTTTAGATTAGATATTAGAAAGAAATCCTTTACTGTTAGGGTGGTGAAGCACTCGTTTCCCAGACAAGCTGTGGATGCCCCATCACTGGAAGCGTTCAGGGCCAGGTTGGGGCTCTGAGCAACCTGATCTGGAAGGTATCCCTGCACATAACAGGGAGGGTGGAGCTGGGTGATCTTTAAGGTCCCCTTCGACACAAGCTATTTTATGCTTCCATGATTCTGTGAAGATTCTAGCACGGAAATCTTTCAACTGCACACTTACATATAGAGCAAACATACTATAGGGCTGCATCAATAATAAGGAAGCAAAAACACAGCACAGTGTCTGCACTACCCTCGTTAATGCTTGCTTTTCATGTAAGCTATTACTTAGAATTAAAGAGACTCAAACAAGAAGAAAACTGGAAGAGTAAAAAGAGAGCTGGAAGAGGGGAGTAAAACAATTCAGAAACCTGTGTAACATTTACTACATGAAAGTTGCAGAATATGCTTCTAGTTTATTGCTCCTTGAAAGAAATTTTAGCCTTAGTAACTGTTTGCAGAATCAAATATTTGCCACCATCTCTGCAAACATCCATCTACTTGGCTTCTAACTAACTACTATTACTGTTTTCCCTTTAGACTGTTTTTCTTGAAATAAAACTATGACCCAAAACTAAAACAAAAAGGACTTAGGGTGATACAATCTTGTAAAGCTAATGCCAGCTTTAGAATTAATTTTTTGGTCCTGCTTCTAGTATTTATGGCTGTTCCTCTCCCTTGAGCTTGCCATATATAGAGTGTGCTTAAAAACCATCTTTCTGTTCCTCAAAATGTCAATCCCTAATTGGAAGCAATAATCCACTATAGCACCCCTTTTACACACTTGGCAATCAATATACACAGCAAAAAGAGAAGGATCATACATTTAACAGTTTGCTTTGAATATCAACTACTAAAGAAAGAGAAATGAAGGAAAGAAACAAATGTGACTGCATTGAATCACAAAGTCTAACAAACTCAATGGAGAAGATCTCTGTGTAATAGGCATAAATGTCAAAGTCGCACAATTCAAAACAAATTTAGTAAGCTTAAAGGTTATTAATGATAACATTGAAACAGTATGGTAAACTCATTTTATTTTAGCATAAATTTATGTGAATGTGAAGATAATATTAGTAATTCAATTTCTATTACCAGAACTACAGTATGATTAGTTATAACAGCAAGTAGATAATTCATTTGATAGTTAATTCTGTGATGAGATATAATCATGAACTTACATAGCAAAAATCAAGGCTAGAAGTATTTATTTACACAACTTGTCCCAATGAAGCAAATGTTTCACACCTGCTCACAAATACTAATTCAAGCAGTCCTAGATAATTTTAGGCATGTTCTCAATATAGTTGAGCAACTAACTCTGAGAACAATCCTTGACTGCATAAATGGATTCAGTAGAAAAAAGTGTAAAATCATCATCAAATTAGTATACAAAATGGAAAGGTGAAATTTGAGAATGGCATGCAGAAAATAATATTTGTATGCACAGTCACACTAGCACACTTGCTCACTCACTCATATGAACAGTAAAGCAATGTTACAAGAACTAGAAGATTACTCTTCATTATAGGAAATTTATATCCACTCTTAAAGCTTTGTAATTGAGATTGTAAAGTCACAGATTTCAAGACATTTTAGTTATTAGACAATAAAACATTTAAATCTCAATATACTTGCATATTCTGCTACTAAAAAGGACAAGAGAGGCAAAGTGCATAAAATTTATCCCACTGAATTATACTTTGGGCTTTGGTTACTAGGCAACGAAAGCTGTGATAACATACAGCTATTTTCTTTTGTACCTATAGAACTGTTAGCCTGGAAGCCATAACAACCTGCATTCAGAAATACAGTTCCATCATAGACAGATTTACTCTGCTGAAATCAAGGACAGAACCAGAAAGGGAAAAAAATACCAAAACAACCCAAACTCCTCTCAAATCCATAAGAAAGAAGGTTACATTAAAACCACAGTACAGATTAAGTTTAATTGCTGCTGACTCTGAACTCGTCGGGTATAGCTCAGATTTATTTCCTAAAACAGCCAGTAGAGGGTATCATAAGTTTCCTTTAAAGATCAAAAACACTTTAATACACATACTGCTTTATACTGCAAGAAATACAGAGGTGAAAAAAAAAATCTGATTGCTTATTCTATGAAATGTATCCTTGTCACAGCCTTTGTTGTCTTTATAATCAAAGAAACTACACAGATTATTATTACAGATGGTAATAAGAAAACTGTGTATTCTCTTTTTTTTGTGCCAAAATTGTGGTCATGAATGTTGGAATGACTGCTACATTTCCTAGAGCAGATGGTTTAACCCTTAGGAGTCTCTGAAGACTTCTGCCTTATCTTCTCTTGGTCCTCCTTCCTGCAGTGACACACCTATTCCACAAAGCTGTGTGCATCCACCACTCTAAATACATCTTTCCAACCCCACTGAGACAAAAAGGTCTGTGACCAGGCACATGTATTTGTTTTAAAATCCACCTGCGAGGTGACCTGTATAGTTAGGAGGGATCCACTTAAGGTCTTGAACTTGGGTTCCTGTTTTCACAGGAGCAGATTCAATCCCTTCACAATAACTCAACTAGATCAACCTGTATATGAGGCTGCTGCCCTCCCTTGTGGTCCTTCAGATACATGCCAGGAGTATGTCAGGGGCTGAGGGGACTGATGAGGCTTGTAGCTTTTCTCCCTCATTTTTTCCCTGACAGCATATGACTCTGATCATCCTCGTGCAGCTGGACATATTTACCTCGTGTGAACAAAACATACTCATATTGAGCTACAAGGAGAGCAGCAGTTGGTACAGGCAGGCACCTCTCCAGGTACCTGTGACCCATCAGTTCACAAGGAACATGTTTACAACAGTCTCAGGGAGACACAGCCTGTGTGACCAACAGACAAACCCCTACAATGGAAGATGGTTCAGATATGGGCAAGGGTGATGAACTCAGCGAAGAAATATAAGAATGAACACCAAGTGGTGTAAAGAAAGCCAAACTTACCTCAACCCAAGGGGGACTAGAGGGTAACTTTTGCTTTAGATATATGGCTGTACCAGGTCTTCCCCAGCCAGCCAGGCCAGCAGGGGGAGATGTATGTATGCAACATCACTCACTCACACACGAACAATAAAACTTAACCAACTGAAGGAGCTCTTGAGAGAGCCATGGTCTTGAGATGGCCCACATATTCATTCCTTCCTGGTGAACTAGGGATTCCCACCATCCTGACAGTGGGCAAACAGACACCAAACATTAAACCCTCCTCATGGACTATCTAGAAAAGCTGGTCAGAGAAGCTGCTCTGAGAGCTGCTAGATGACCTAAAAGGCAACCCTTCACAGGATATTTGCTTCACAAAGCTCAGTGCTACACTCCCCTTCCCATTAGTCTCTTGCTCCCACAAACTGGTACCTCTTTATGGAACACACAAGCTTTTAGCAACTGTCCGACTAGTTGAGAATGGAGGAACAAGTCCAGTGGAAGGAGCCACCAAGATGATCAAAGGCCTGGATCACGTGATATTACAAGGAAAGGCTAAGAAAACTGAGTCAGTTCAGCTAAGAAAAATGAGTCAGAGAAGAGAAATGGGAGACCTTATTACAGTCCACAGCTATCTAATGAGAGGGTCAAGGAGACTGAGCTAGATTGTTCTTGAAGATGCACAGCAGTGGGACAAGCAGCAAGTAGGAACACAGGAAAATCTGACTGGAAAAAAATAAGTCAGGTTGGGGGTTTTTTTTGTTATTTTGTGATGTGGTTTGTTGTCTGTTTTTTTTAAACCATAAAGCTGGAACAAGTTGCCCCAAGAACCTGCAGAATCTCCATACCTGGGAGATATTAAAACTTCAGTGGATGAGCCCCTCAACCTGCTTTAACCAGACCTGTTTTTAAAAAACTCAATGCAAAGTAAAATTTTACTTGGTTAAAGCTTTGCACCTGCTGATTTAAATCAGTTTGATCCAGTAATTCTGTATCAATCCATACTACCCTTTTTGCACTGCTCTTTGTACTGACAGATTCTTCCTAACATAACATATTGTGCTACCTGACATATGATGAAGTTTAAGGCAATATTTTCATCTTTACTCTTTTGGAATTTCTTGAAATTACTTTAAAATTTCTGTCATAAATTCTTGCTCAAATTCAAATTGATACCCACCAAAAATGCATTAAGATGAGTATAATGCCAATATGAAAATAACGAAAGATCATGTTACAGGTTTTGAGAACAAGATCCCACAACATAAACAAAACCGAAGTTTCTCAGTACACTGAGCACTCTGCAAGCAAATAAGCCAATAAAAATCAAAGCACTGTATGCCAAGAGAATTGTATAATATGTGTCTAAAATAGAAAAATTTCATTCTTTACTGAATCGAGAGGAAACAAAACAAATCTGCAACATCAGGAAAGACACTAAGGTAGGAAAGCAGATGAGTGAGAATCCAAATACTCTAATGCAACATAGAAGCAAACAGAAGAGCAAGTTACATCCTTGGTAATCACAGATATTCCATGTTGTCAGTTACAACATTAAAATGAAATAATAAAGTAATAAATAAATTTCCATGAACAGCAGTTACATTAATGACTGTAATTTAAAAATCTTGAGGAAATGCAGTAAAGTTTAACATCTATTTCCAAGTTTTAAATAACCTTTTCAGTAAACTAAGCTCCTTCATTTGCACTTTATACTATCAAGGCATAAGGAAGAAGGAAATTAACATAATGGTTAAAGATAATCCAAATCATCTTTTTTTATTCACATCTACATGCATCTGTGCTGTAACTAAAACTGTGGTTTGCAACTGAAGTGTCTCAGTTCTAGTGAAATCATTCAGCACTGCATTGAAATTATGCTATTTGGGACTAAGCATACAAACCCACTAAAATAGATACAAATATATTAACATATCTGTGGAATAAAATGTAGACCATCCAATTTTGGAAAATTTGACCCTGCTAGAATTTCTGTTGGAACAACATGTGCATGTCAAGTGCACTGTTCCACTGATAAAATACAAAAATAAGAATCTGCACTGGATTTAATGATGTGCACGACCTGCAAGTTTAGAACATCATTTCATGTCTCTTATAAAATATACCTTCTAGATATCTTAACATCCTTGACTTTATAGGTTATTGCACAATGAAGGCATGGATGTATAAATTTATCCTTTAGCTTAATGAGCCCCATGCAACTAAAAATCAGGTGCAGGTAGCTGTTTTACAGTATCACAGGAAGAAATCAGACTGCTAATCAAGAAATAGTCCTACTCCTCCACATTCCCTTCATACTAGGCACAAATTGGTAGAGTATCATTTCAGCAGAAAAGAAGCAAATAATCATGAAAATGTAATATTTTAAATGACTGACATGACCTACCAAATGCTGAGCAGGACCCCACTTGGAATTCAGTGTGACAGACTGAAATGGAGTGTAAGGAAGCTGTTTCACATACCTGCTTTTTAATCTGCATCATAATCTGTACTTGAGTCCACTTCAGTTAGTAAAATGCAATTGATAGGAAGTAACCAATTTGCTCAAAAAGCAACTTTTGAAGAGATACCACTTTAGAAGAATAGTCTCAGTGAACAGCTAATTATTAAAACATCTGGTGTGGGGGTGGGCATTCTGTTGTTTTCTTGGGATTTTTTTTGAAGGGGGTAGGTGTGAAAGTTTTGGAAGGGATTTGGGATGCAGTTAGGGGTCACTGAAGGGCAGAAATAAGATTCATGAAGTAAACAAAATAACAGAAGAGTCACTTTAATTAAGTATGCACTATAATGAGTGGGATCCATCTGGTGTACAAGGAAGAATCATGCATTCTTGCTTGGCCTGAGGGTTCTCCTACATCTTCTCTACCAGAACAGTGCCATAACCACCATGTAACAGTGCATTTTGACATAAGCCTCCACACAAGACAGTCAGATTCTCTAGTCTGATGGTTATTTTTGTTAAGTCATAAGCTTAGCCTTTTCTCCTCATCTTCTTTTAAAAGATACTGGAAATAGAAATGAAACATTCTCTCACTTGGAGTAAAACATTCTTGAATCTAAATTAATTGCAGTTAGAATTTTAGATTTTTCTTTCAGTGAAAAAAACGTAGACCATTTAATAGGAACAGGGGTTTTGAGTTGAAGTTTGGTCACTGAATTTAAGTACATGTATAGTAAGTCATCTAAAATGAAAGCTCAGACTCCATCATAATGTAATTCGGTGTTGAAAAGATTACACAGCTGCATAAAAACACCTTCATATTTTCTGAGGGACAGGGTAATTTAAAAGAGACTAACTGAAGTCTGAAGCAAGCCACTTGCTGTTGATACTTTGTTGTTCAGTAACTGAACAATTCGTTCTTTAATTTATGGAAGCTGAAGTGCTAGCCAGTCAAATAATATACAAAGCTACCCTGCAAAAGGATTAGGAGAAACTGAAAAGATTAAGAAGGCAGCATAATATAACTCACTCTACATGGTCTTCTTTCTTTCTGTAAAGGCTGACCCACATAAAGAATCGCTGTATCAGCTGACACTTTTAGCTAGTGAGCTTCAGCTCCAGGATTTAACCATAACATCTCACACCTCCAGTACCAGACCACCCTCAGTCTCAGACCGCACTGACAGACACACTGGGTTTGAGCATGCCAAAAATTACAATGATATAAACATTTTTAAAAGATTTTCTAAAATTGAAGATGGAAAAGGCTGACAAAGGACTAAAACTGTTCATTTGCTGTTTCCTAAGGTAGACAAGACAACTTTGAAGAGGCTGGGGGAGCACTGAGGAAGGAATTGTTTGATGCAGGTTTTTGTACATTACAGACTGACTTGTAAGAAACAAGGCTTGTTCTCCTAATATAACTGCATATTTTCTGGCAATCTAAAAGAGAAGGCTTGAAATACCATTTGTAAAACCCTAAAGCCTGTGCTGGAAACAAACAGCAGCATAACTGGAAGAGCAGATTGTGAATCTCTGCTTTCTCTGCTATTCCATTCTCTGGTACAGAAGATGCATCCATACTACTGAGTTTTATAGTAATACAAAATCAA
>NW_008676872.1:0-6219 GCF_000695815.1 Acanthisitta chloris | reverse complement strand
GTTTCTGTGCATGGTGCTTATCTTCAACACAAAAACTGTGTCAAGAATAACATCTAATATGCAATAAATGGCCCTTCAGTAGACTCAAAACACATTTGGTTACTTTAGGCTTTTAACATTATAGTTACGTTTTTGTAGTTTATTAAGATCATCTTTTACTTATCATTCAGTTTCATACAGCAAACCATAATTATATTCTTCTAGAAATGCCACAACATTCCCAAAGCAAATGACATTTCTAGCCTCCTGTTTGATTTATTTTGTTCTTGTTGCAGATGAAGGTTTGGTGAATACATTTCATGATTTAAAGCATGACCAATATCTAGAAAACAAAAACATTTTCAAGAAAGCCTTTATTCAGCTTCCAAAATTGCAGCTTATTGCTGAACCTACCTGCAAGTGAGAGAGGTCAAAAGTGGAGCCTCTAAGTGACAATTTACTCTTAACAAGCACATTGAATTTTACAGGGAGGTGGATGGGGACACATGCATTCATTTGAGCAAATGACCTCTACACTTTTGGTTGGCAAGGGTTGCCTTTCAGGTTTTGCCACATGTAGCTTTGTGGTCAGAGATGTACATGGATGCCTATGGTAAAGGTAATAGCCGAGACAAAAGTAGCTGCTTTCATCTGACTTGACACAGAAGAGTCTCTAACATAGCCTAGCAGTGTGATGATTTTAAAGATCACAGTCTCAGAAAAGTTGCACAAGCTGTTCAGTCTGAGAAGGCAGTTTACATGCAAAAGTTACTATTCATTAATGTCTAGTTAAAGGGCAACCACATCCTAGCAAGGCAAGATGAAGGCACCAGGCTTTAGAATCAGAAAATTTGTGATCTCTGTCCTGATTACTTCTGAGCTACCCAATGGTCATCTCTGTGATCCCCTCCTTTTTTCTTCTTTTTTTAAAATAGTGCAGTCATAGAATGGCCAGGGTTGAAAGGAACTTTAAAGATCATCTAGTTCCCCTAGACCAGGTTGCTCAGAGACCCATCCAACCTGGCCTTGAACACTTCCAGGGATGGGACAGCCACAGCTTCTCTGGGCAAACAGTCTATTCATGCCTGTAAATTCTCTTAGGCCACATCACACTTACAGCTTGTTGTAATACCTCTCATAATGGAATCCCCATCACAGCTGGCCCATAAAACAAGGAGTTAAAAATATTTTCCAGGCTAGTCTATAAGTTTACAATTTTTCAGCTAAATGTATGTTCAAATAATGAGTAAAATCCACAGCTTCTAAAAAGAAAAAACAATACTTGTCTCCCTAGTCAACTACATGAAAAAAAATTATCTGTTTCCTTCTGCATGCTCTTCCATTTACATGTTCTTCCCACTCTATTTTCAGATGGCAAACATCCTTCTGGTGTAGAAACTGAGCACTTACAAACAGTTCCAAGACCAACCCTAAGTCATGGTAATAATGAATTACAGGGATAACTACATATTAGACCAAAGCAATGGTCTATTCACCCCAGGCAGTCTAGGAACATCCATCTTCATTCACTACTGGAGCTCATGAAATCCCACAGCCTGGAGTAGTTTAGCCACAACAGCGTGTTTCCTTGAAATATAAGGAACAGCTTGCTCTTGAAGCACAAGGATGTATCTTACCTTTTAGAACAGCATTTCTAGTTAGTTAAAACCAAACCTCACTTGAGAAAAATTGACGGCGTCCAGTGCCTTGTAGGTACATAAATGTAAGGGTTGCAACAGGTTTGGAAGAAAACAGTAAAAGATAACTGTGGTTAGCTATGGTTCTGGGTTTGTGTGTCAGGGATGGAGGGTTTTTTGAAGAGTATGATGGGGGTAGAAGATAAAGAGGAAGATAAAGGAGAAGAAATGGCAAAAATTCTGCCTTTCTTAGAACTACTTTTGTCTAGGTCTGCTGCACCAGCTAGGGATCTCCTCCACACTATGAGCCACACTGGAAGCAAATTTGGCAGCTGGCTCAAGACAAAATCTGTTATGTCCCACATCCTTTCCCAGTATGTGAATAAACCCAGTATTTACTGCACTGAAGCTTCACAGAACTACTCTGCTTACATCAGCACCATCTCTTCCTCTTGTCTTCTCCTTTTCTGAGGAAAAAGGGAAAAAGAAATCTGGGATGGAGGAAAGCAGAACAGGTGAACCTAACCCAGATCTGGACCTCGTATACTCTCAATTAGGGAGGTGAACCTTAAGGGGTGAAAATACCTGCTTTGAAACACAGTCTATCTAATGGTAACCCAGGGTTCACAGGTAATCATTTCCAAACCAACCAGCAGAGCTAGAAAGCAGCACTGAGCATCATGTCCATCCTAGGCACTCACACTCATGCATTTTGCAGCAACATGCTCTATTCATTTAGTCATCCACTCTAAATCCATAGTAACAATACGTACGCACGTGTATGTTTTCTGTGTACTTCTTGCTAGGTATCCTAAAGGAAGGCTTATTATCTTTCAGCCTCAGTAACTCAGCCTTTTACCATTAGAAAGCATATGTGGAGGAGTCTTTGAAACAAATAGACATTGGAAGAAAAATAGAGTCCTTCTTTAGTCAGCTCACAGTCAGCTGAGAAAAGGCTTGAATTCCCTCCCCCTTTTAAATGACAGATTCTCCGTGCCTTTAATGGCTTTAAGCCTTTCCCCAAAGCATGCTGTTCCTGTCATATTTCAGACCATCCAGCAGTGTTACAGGTGGTAACACAGATTTATACAATGACATACAGATGCTGCCGTGCCATTTTTTGTGCTCCTTCTTAAAGACATTATTTCACAATGAGCAGAAGTTTTTCTAAGGTGACTACAGTATGCTATTCTATTCTAGGAAAAGCTGTTAATGTAAAACATAGCATTACGTAGGAGTAATTCAAATTTTTCTTTTCATGCATTACTTGACACTTTCCAATATTAAATTTGGTCTGTGATCATGCTAGCCTGACATCTAGCTTAGCTAGAAAGCAGTGACACTTTCTATTTTTGTCTGATCTTGAAAAAAATCCTTAAACCAGTTTATCACCTACATCTTTTGCTACCTACTTTTCAAAACTAAAGAAACTATGTCCTTTTGAAGCCTGTGACACGTGTACTACAACCACTTTGATATAGTGAAAAACAACTATTTATTCCTATTTGTTCCTGTCCTCCCAAGGGATTTTGATCTATTTATTGCTCATCATGTGACAATTTAGGAGGGACTATAACTAACGACTTTCAAAAGCCTTTGGTATGGTTATTTCTGGACCACTCAAAAGAATTACAGGAGGTTTACAGGACCTATGCACAACTCGTAAATAGAATTCTGAAACATAGGGAAAGTTTGAACTTCCCTTATCTCTCATCTTCCACTAAGAAAAACTAAATCCTTGATAGTCCCTCTAATGCTCAGAACCACTAAAGCCACTGTAGTGATTTACTAAAACAGGAAATGAAATTGCAAGGAATAGGTAGCTAAAGAATATAACTTTTTCAAACAGCCTCAGCCACCTTTAAAAGTTTCTTTTCCGTGGGTATGCAAGGATTATTTTTACAAATATGTCCATAAAGTCTACACACCTAAAATAAGATTTCCAACCCAAATCATGCTATCAAATCTTATTTGCCCTAGTGATCACATGTTCTTATTAATTTGCTTTAGCACTTCATCTTTTGACCCTTTCTCTAAAGCTATCGTTAAGAGGATACACCTTTCACAGTCCATTGGTGTAACTGGGACTTTCTACCTTAATTAGTTTTTGGCACCTTGCTCATGTGTGGCTCTGACAGCCTACACACTTTCCTAAATCACTCATTAAAGAAACAATATGCAGGAAACTAACAGATGTTGTATTTAGAGCTGCAGTGCTGAGTAAAATTGTTTTATTCTTTTTATCATTTAAATTAAATATGCCTGTTTAAATCCCTTGGTGACTTCCCATTCACCTCCCACAGCAATCAGAAATCACATGTTTCTGAAGTGCAGGATTACAGATCAGTATCTCTTCTATAATGTACTCCTGCCTCAACCCCACTTCTTTCTCACCCCATCACATCCTCCAAGAGTTTCTGATTCAATCCTTGGCTCTTGCTTAGACCATGCTGACATAGTGAAGCAACAAGGCTCTTCACCGCCTTTGCCCAGAAGGCTCTTCTCCAAATAAGCAGATATAAGTGGATTTTTAAGCCCCAACCACCCCCCACTCTCCCCCTTCCCCCAGAACAAAAACAACCCCAAACCAACCAACCAAAAAAACCACAACACCCAAACATCTTCTGCAGGTAACAAAGATTCATTCTGAGACAGGAAAAATCTGTCCAGAGATTCAGTTGGTAATACCTCAGCCTCTCTCCAGAGTAAGCACAAGACTCTGCCTCCCACACACAGTGGGACTTGATAGCCCAAGACAGTCTTGTACAGCCTCGGGGCAATTTTGATTCACTCCTCATACCTTTTGATCCACACTTTAGATTAATCTTTCTCTCTTTCAGTTCTGTTTCTCCCTTATGTATTTCTATTTAGCACCTACAAGCCAGTGTACAACAGCTTAAATGTCCATTCAGGGATCTTTTCATTCTTCCAAGGCTCATACCCTTCTGCCTAGCCAATTTCCTCTATGAACAAAGCTCTGGGATCCCTCATTTGGCAAGGTCATTGCAACAACCACAACAACAAATTATTAAAATGTAAGGGTTGCATCAAAAGGAGTGTGGCTAGCAGGTTCAAAGAGGTGATTCTTCCCCTCTGCTCACAGAAGACCCCACCTGGAATACTATGTGCAGTTCTGGTGCCCTCAACATAAGAAGGACATGGAACTGTTGGACCAAGTCCAGAGGAGGTCCACGGAGTTGATAAGAGGACTGGAGCATCTCCCCTATGGACACAGGCTGAGGAAGTTGGTGCTGTTCAGCTTGGAGAAGACTGCACAGAGACCTCATAGCAACTTTTCAGTATCTGAAGGGCCTACAAGGGAGCTGGAGAGGGACTCTGTGTTAGGAACTGCAGTGATAGGATAAAGTTTAACAGGTTCAAATTGAAGGAGGGGAAGTTTAGGTTAGGTATTAGAAATAAGTTTTTTACTGTGAGGGTGGTGAGACACTGGAACAGGCAAGTAGTGGCTGCCCCAACCCTGGCAGTGTTCAAGGCCAGGCTGGATGAAGCCTTGAGCAACCTGGTCTAGTGAGGAGGTGCCCCCTGCCCATGGCAGGGGGGATTGGGACTAGATGATCTGTAAGATCCATTCCAACCACTAAAATTCTAAGATTCTATGATTCATTGGCTAGAAAATGCCAGCAAAATATGAATCAAGCATCATTTGGAGGAGAGAGAGAAATAGCATCAAGGTATATTCAGAAGGGAAAGAAATGTGAATACATCAGAAGAGGGTATTTGCTGCATCTGTGCAACATCTGCTTCTCTTGGTTCTGCTGGTCCTGCCACCATTTTTCTCTCTGCCTTAGCCACAGCTACAGCTGTACAGAAACAGCATTTGCTTTCTGTACAAACTCCTTTTGCTGTCTACCTCATGAACTTCACCATCCCATCTACAATCAAGGGGAGGAAATGATAAAGAATTTTATCCCTAAATGCAGTACTATGAATTCTATTTATTCAGCTTGGCTTAACGATACAAAGGAAGGTGTTGAACAGACATGTCCAAGAGGCTTTTTAGGAAGGCAGCTCAGCTCATGACAGAATCGAGACATCAGGTGATTCTGTCTGCATTAATCTGTGGGGCTGACTGTGTGTACATGTACCATACACATGGGATTGTGCATGTACCTACTGGAAATACATGCTCAGCCTCACTACCAAGCTTGGGGACATGGAGCTGTAGCCACTTTGCTGTTATCAGGCTACCAGATTCAGCCACCCTTAACACTTTGCTCATGTTAAGCACACAGTGTGATTTCCTTCTGTCACGTGCCACCAAGTAAGCCTGATCAGAAAAGGAAATCCTTTAGGAGCATCAAACATCTACCAGATCGGTGTGAGGTTTTGTTATATACCTTCAACCACATCAAACCCCCAGTTTCTCAATTAAAAACAAACACAGAAAGGGGAGTGACAATATAGCAGCCATATGTATTCTGCAATGCACATAATTATATTGTGCTCCTAAAACCAAGCAGATCTACTTTGGACATACATAATAGCTAAAGTCACAAAAAATAGGCTATGAAAAAAATAAGTAGAGAAAAATACATTTTAAATGCATTTAAAAATTGACCAAGAACAGAATATTAAATTTCCC
>NW_008676871.1:0-39011 GCF_000695815.1 Acanthisitta chloris | reverse complement strand
GGCAGAGCCGGGCGCGCAGCACAGGTGTGAGTGCGGGTGCAGCGTGGGGAGCAGAGTGGCCTTGCCAGCAAAGCATCCCCGGAGTGCGGTCAGCGGGCTCGGCCGTGCCGGGGAAGTGAAACTGGCACTGCTTTCCCTCGCCCTGCGCTTCCCTGTCAGGCCTCACACTTGGTTATGGCCTTGGGCGTGTGCATTCTTTGAGGTATCTTCTTATCCGAGCGCTGCATGTGGGAGTTTTGGAGTGCCATGGGAGGGAAGACACTTCGTTCCACACTCCCCGTTTATCTGCAGCTGCCCTAGGACACTTTGCATTCAGTTTCTGGTGCTGCTTAACACGGTGTTGGCAAAGACTTGTGGCCCATAGTGGAGAAATGACTTTCCTTTTCAAGGTGCCTAGGTTGGTTTATAAAATAGTGGAGCCTTAATGCAGAACTCTTCATTCTTTCCTCTTCTCTCAGAGGATGAGGAGACTGTTGGTCTTGAATGGCATAGTCCTTCAGCCACCTTGGGGAAGAAAGGTAGCACTTGGGTTTCATGTGGCTCAGCACCAGTGACTGGCACAAGGCACCTGACTGTATCTGACACCTCTCGCTAGCTTACAGATCCATGTGTCTTTAAACACTATTTTCCTTGGGGCTGCCACAAACAGCCCCTGTACTGAAACGAAGTTGTTCACAGGTAGATACATTTTTAACACTTCGACAAAATGATTTTCAAGAAATTTAATTTACTTTGGGGCTTCGTAGGTCACAGAGTTCATGTTTCTTGTTGCTCTATACAGTGACACTGCTGTACCTTGGAGTTTAATGATGGTCAAGGATAAGATAATGGTGGGATTTCATTCTGCTGAATGAAACTTAGCAATGTGGAGCTCTAGCTAAACGTTCCAGTTGCTGGATCCTCTTTTTTTTTTAGTATCATGATGTCCAAAAGCTTTCTTTGGACTTCATCTTGTACTTGTTGGCCTGTGATGTTTCGCTGGTTCTTTGGGGGGAACGTTTTTTTCTATGTTGTGCACTTCTTGTGCAACACAGGTTGTTGTGGGACTCTCCTTTGCAGACACCTCTCCTCCTTGTGCTAGTTACTCAGCTGGCTGCTTGTTGTGCACAGGTGGAAACTGAGAGTAGCCCTGGGAAGCTGTTTGCCTGTTCACTTTGATTTGAAAGCCAAGGAGAGAGGTAGACAACAGCTTGAGAGACACAAGGAGTGCCAAGGGAAGTACCTGCCTTGGGATTGCTTTCCCCCTAAGTCGGGAAGAAGAGACTCGGGAAACATAAGTTGTAGCTTCTGACTCTCTCATGAAGTAGCAGTCAAAGGGTTCTTTGAGCTTTTGGCAGCCTGTGGTGGATCACACTCCAGCTTGGCTATCTCTGCAGCACTGAACTGCTTTATTCACTGCACACGACATGTTCCTGCATTAGTAGCTGTGGCAGAAAAGCAGGTGTGGAAACTACTGCACGGTTTTTCTTCCTGGGAAAACCTTGTTCTTTGAAGTCTTTTTATGATGCTCTTGGAAGTTTCTTCTGCCTTTGTGATGCCTGAGCAGCACAGTGGGATTATTGCAGAGGAAAGGTCTGTGCTTTGCAATGCCAACTGACTTCTGGCCTTTTAAATACATTCAGTCATAAGACTGAAGTGATTAGCCATTGCTGTTTATGTTGAATCTTGCCAGTTATGCATCTGCCAGAGGTGGTCCCAAACACTATACAAACCCTTTAAATTGATATCTGCAACAGCTGGAGTCAGACATGTGAAATGAATGCAAACTGCCATTCAAGAAACCAGGACTCGAGCAATTATCAAGGTATGGGAAGATGGAACTATCGTATCCTCATTGCTGCAGAGTAGAGGTACTCAGTGAAATGACTGGGATATAGAGTTCTGGAGTATCACTTTTCTCTGCAGTGATTTTAGTTCAGATTTATGAACTATATAAGTAAGTCTTAGAGCAGTTTTCCTGCTATGCTTTTTATGCATTTTTGTGCAAGCTGTTCTTTCTGGATCATCTGCAGGCACTGGTAATAAGTATTTTTGCATTAGAGTGTAGTTAAGCTACTCTTGAATTGATACAGATTCTGACTTTGTGAGCCCTACTTATGTTCCAGAGCCAGTCATGAACAGTTGTGAGGAGAAGAGGGGAGAGACAAAAAGAGCACTGAATATTACATCCCAGAACTTGATTAGTCAAGGAAAAAGTTGCAGCTTTTCCATATTTGTTCACTGCTTTTGAAACCTTAACTATACTTAAGTAACTAATATTCAAAGGTATTTATTGGGTAAGAATTATGTTCTATTTGACCAAACTGTTCAGGTGGCAAAGTAACTTTCTGGCAATTCAGGATATGAATGGGACACTTTCTTTTCAACCTAATAGCACCGCTATCTACCTGAAGAGATTACTTGGAAAAAGTGTTTACAACTGATGCTCTCCTGAGAGAATATGATGCTTTATGCACATTCCTAATGAATGACTTTTATTTATTCCTCTGTCTTGAATAATTCCTGGCATCTCTTATTTTTCAGCTTCGAGCTCAGAACCAAGTGCTGAAAAAGGGAGTTGTAGATGAGCAAGCAAACTCTGCTTCACTGAAGGTAATCCCCAAAACCCACTCATGTCAGGTGTATTAAGCTGTGACAAAACAGGAGTACCTTTTACCCAGAAGTATTGTGATTAAAAGAATAAAGAAGGAACTTGATTTATTAAAAGAGGTTTTGTTTAGCAGCTAGTTATTATTATTCTCTGTAAGTGGTGAGTTTGCAAAAGTGGAAGGTTGCTTCTTGATGATTAACCTATAGAATGAAGTACCTACTTGAGTGTGATCTGTGAGCAGCTAAAGGAAGTGAAATTTGTTTTTTAGTTTAAAAACCTATACTTTTTGCCGCTTCAGTGTTCAGACAGTGCAGAAAGCAATTTGCTAATTTGTTCTCTTTAATGTGATACTAATTACCAAAAGCATGTATAAAAGTAAGCGTGAAAGTTTTAAAATTAAATTTTTGGTCACTCAGGAACAACTGAAGATGAAAGATCAGTCACTGAGAAAACTGCAACAAGAAATGGACAGCTTGACGTTTCGAAATCAGCAACTTGCCAAGAGGGTGGAGTTACTTCAAGATGAGCTTGCATTAAGTGAAGCTCGGGGCAAAAAGAACAAGGTATGTGCTAAAGGTGAACAAATGCTCTGCACCTGTCAGAGCCTTTTCCTGATTTCTAGCAGTAGTTTTTCCATGTTAATGGTTGAGCTGGATGCTTTTGTCAGAACTCAAGTTATTAGCCCATAGAACAGATACTGATACATCTGATATGTGCTGTGTAGATCTATACTCTTCTTTCTAGTGTGTCAGACAAATGGGAAAAGATCTTGGTGAAGAAAGCTGATCACTCCTCATTTGCTGTCCCCACCTCCTTGATTTGTAATTTGGATGTTGATGGTTAACTCTTCAGCCTGTGATTGTAGCATATTAATCTTGTCAAATGCATTGAAATCTAAATTTGTTGAGCTCATATTCCTTGCGTTTTGTTAAAGTGGCAGAAAAATTTCAGTACTGTGGTCCCTCTCTGCCAAAATGCTGATTAAACCTGGTAATACCATAATCTAAGATCAGCTCTACCTTCTGTAAGTAATATTACAATTGTGCTTGGACTTAAATGATTCTCAAGCATCTCCTGCTACCTTGCTTATGAGGAAACCCCTCTTAAGTATTGTAGTTTCTTTTTGGTTAGCTCTCAATATGCTGTAGCTGTCAAGACTAACATTAAAGAAATCATTCATCTGATTAGTATCTTCCTTATTTTTTCCCTAACTTCTTGTCCATTTTTTTCTATCCAGTTCTTTGACAGGCATAGTACTTCTGACTGCATTATTCATGCACCATAGTAGATTGTTCTTCAAAATGCAGTTTGACCCTTCTGTTCTTCGATTTCATATTATGTAAATTATTGTTTTGCTAGATGTGTTTCCAACTTTTGAAGGACGTCAGCCTGGCTGGAGTAGCTTTGTAAACCTTTACCACTGACTTTTTCCTGTTCAGCTATGAGAATGCACAGTTCTGTATTTCTATTTTATTTTTTTCAGAGTATACTGTCTTTGAAATATGTTCCCTTTAGTTTTACCTGTAGGGCCTCAGTGAGTACGTATGTAGTATTGCACACACTTCCACTAAATTTCACATCACCCCTGCTTTGGTGACTTGCCGTCAGGACACCATGTAAATCACATCTAAAATTAATTAGATGAAGATTTGGATAGGTGATCTCTGTCAGAGTGCAATCCTTTTAGGAGGAGGAGAACATATGCCCATACCTGAGATATGGACACATGTTCTCCTCCTTCTTAAAGGACCACTGTTCACAGGCTGGCATCAAATGCAGAGGTGGCTTAGCTGTCCCAAGCACTTGAAGTCTGGTGTTAAGTTTAAAGGCTCCCTGTTGTTTGGTGATAGTACCTTTCTTCAACAGTGTGGTGGAGCAGAGCAGCAGTATGGGATTCACTAGTGGTCCCTGAGTCTTTTGGATTAAATGGGTGAAAAGTAAGGGAACAGTTGGCAGAGGGATGTCTGTCTTCTTGGGATAGTTGGTGGGCAGGGAGGGCCCTGTCTTTTCCAGTGGCACCTTGTGGCCACTACAGTGGCCTGTAGTGCACTTGGAGTGATTATTCCTGGTCCATGCTGAGACCTGGCCAACTTACACCTAGACACTTCCTGGGGGCAGATGTGCCTTACACACAGCTCCCAAACCAAATCAGCCTGTGTGTGTGTAGGATTTCCTATTACTGATTGTATGGAATCATGCAGGATTCCAGTTAAGTCATATGGCCATTGGCTGTATGAGCAGTTTCATGTGTGTCTGTTGTGACACCTGAGTTATGGCCATTGGCTGTATGAGCAGTTTCGTGTGTGTCTGTTGTGACACCTGAGGAAAGACCTTCCCAAGCCCTTATAGAGTTATCACTCACCACTGTACAATAGCAGCAGTGTGAGGGGAAATGTGAGGAGCTTTTAGGCTCCTGCAGGATGTAACGTGCATACCTTTTGATATATTAGTCAATGTAAGCAAGATACATGCTCATGTGCCTCTGTTGGGAACTAGCAGTGAGAAGTGTGATGAGCTTTGGGATGCCCCCAGAGACTTGGAGATAATGAGTGCATTTTCTTTCTTTTAGAAAAGTGCAGAATCCTCATCTCAGCTGAGTCAAGAACAGAAAAGTGTCTTCAATGAAGATCTTCAGAAGAAGATAGAAGAGAATGAACGTTTACACATACTTGTGAGTGAATCTTCTTTTAGCTTCTGTTTTTGGTTCAGAAAACTGGTCACATGGACAAAGATAGGGAAAATAAAATAGTGTCTGGAAACTAGTGGGTTTAGAAGCTTAGTTGTATGCAAAACAGTAGATAAGATTGGCTTGTTTATAAAGATGTTCACTGGGCAAATAAAGTGTTTTGACTTCAGATTCGTGAGACAGTATGTGGAATCACTCACATAATATGTTTGCAATATATGTTTTCTCATTTAGGTTTTTAGCTTGGTACTGGATGAAAATTTCTTAATAGTTCATCAACTGTTTCAGAATTGCTTTAAATTGTAAAATATTTGCTGCAAGTTGCCATAATTAAGTCAGGAATTACTTTACCAAAATGGAATGCGTTTTACTTTCGAAAACTTGAGAAAAGAACTTCAGTTTGTCAGGTGTCTATTAGTCAGCAATATATTTAAGGGATGCTTGGTACTACAAAGCTATGTCTTTTATTAAAAAGTACTTTGTTCCTGAATATTTTCTCTGTAAATATAATTAAATTTCTTTGTCTAAGAACTAGTATTTGTTATTAACCTGAACTGGCTAGTGAAATCACTGTAACGCATAGAAGTGGATATAATAACAAAATGAAACTTGAAGAGCTTTGCTTTTCTTCCTTTAGTTCTTTGAAGCAGATGAGCAGCACAAACGTTTAGAAGCAGAGCTGAGAACTAGACTTGAGGTTTTGGAAACTGATGCTGCCCAGCACCAAGCTGTGGTGGACAATTTAACCAAGAAGTACACAGATACCATAGAGAAGCTGCAGAGTGACAAAGCCAAATTAGAAGTAAGGAGTTTTTCCTCTTACTGTCATGTTTGAAAAGTTTTGAAATGCAATACCTTGCTGTGTCAGTACTTACATTGTGAGATTATCTTCTTGCATAAAGATCAAGTCTCAGACGCTAGAAAGAGAAGCTAAGGACTGTAGGCTTCGAACTGAAGAGTGGTAAGTGTTTTTATTTAATATAATGAAAATTTTATTTAAATAAATAACTGCTTAAAATTATTTTTACATTATAATACCTTGAAAGGGGGGAGTTAGGGGAAAGACTTTGATAAAACTCAAAATATATTATCAAGACAGGTCTGACATGTGCAGGTCCAACCCCTTTTTCTTCTGCTGTGTGCGTAATTAGAAAGTTCCACAAATTCTGCTTGCAGTCAGAGCAGTTTTGTCTCTGAGCTGTTTTAAGTAGCAGTGATGATGAAAGCTTGAAGAATTCATTTGTAATGGAAAGCTATAGAAAGTAAAGAACTTGTATGAAACAAAGATGTGAGCTTGTAAAAACTGCTTCTAAAAACAAAGCTTGGGTAAGGTATGCTGAGACAACCAACTGAAAAGAGTTTCAAAAGTCCCCCTCCCCAGCAAAAGCTTCTTGAACAATCATTTTTGCTTCAGGTATGACATGCTCAGCTAGAATTCTGAAAGTTTTTGTCAAACAGTTATACTGGTAGTTTTGGAATACTTTAGTTGTTTTGAAAACTGATTTTAGAAGATGGGAAGTTGAGGACTGTGAGCCAAATCAAATTAGGGTGCACTTCTCTCAAGTTCATTGCTCAGGTGCATTTTTAAAAAGATACACGTGCAATATATCTCTTCAATGTAACGCATAAAATGCATAGTGAATGATCAGGTGCAGAGTTCATTCTTTTCACATGGTAACCTTGAAATACATATTTTAATTATTTTGATAGATACTTGAATTCCAATAACTCTCCTCTAATACTGGTCAGGGTTTCACTAAGAATGACTTGCAAAAGAGGTTGAAAGCTGTGTTTTTGCTGCTGTTTGCTTTTTTGTGGTGTTTGAAAAACAGTATAGTCTTAATCTGCTACTATTCAGTTCAGAGCTTGTCTGTCACATTCTGTGCTGACTGGGTAATTAGTGGCACTGTGAGAAATTGTCCCTACCATTTGAGGGACGGTTTTAAAAATAATAAAGCCTGACACTTCTTTATTTTAAACACTGAAATCACTATCTCTTGAACACATGACAGAATATGTCTCTGAGGGTACTGCTCTTCTGTTTTCTCCACTTTGTCAGGGAAAGGGAACCATTCAGCTCTGACACCCACACTTTATTCAGGAAGGCTAGGGGATATGAGACTTGACAGCCTGCATGCCTTGAAATTGAAAGGGCAGAATGTAAACCAAAACATACCAAATTATTTCATTGTCATTCCTTTACAGTACAAAAAGAAAACATCCCTACAATGTCAGTTTAAGTTCGTTTTCTATCATGCCCAATGCTACTGCAGTACATGCTGTACAGTTTCTATGCAATTTTGGAGCTGCCCTTCAAGAAAAGTGTTTGTTAAAGTGCATGAGCTACTTACTGGCCAGTTTCTTGTCTATTTTGGATTATTTTTCATTGTTAGTCCTGATAAGTTTCCATGTATCAAATGTTGTAAAAAAAGGAGAGAAATGTCACTTTGACACCTTCCCTCCTCCCCCCTCCCGACTCTCCACTGTATGTGTAGGAGTTCTAGATGTCAGTGGGAAGCAAAATAGTGAAGAATTTGGGGGCCTAAGTTGGGTAAGGTGTGGAATTTGGTCTGAATCAACATGCAGTGATCACTGTTGATGTGTGTATATATATATATATATATATAGTGCTGGAATATGTTACTGTTCATCTCAGGAATCTAGTCTAATTATATTAGTAATCTGAATTACTTAGGTTCACACTGAGATACACAATCAAATGCAAGTGAAGCAGATCTAGAGAAAAATCACTTGAGAAGGCATGAGAAAATTAGTTGCCAAGTCTTCTGAGAATGGGCTGCATCATAGCAGTGTAGCAGTGCTTAAGTATGGGATTTTGAAAAGTTTGTGAGTTATTTCAGATAGTGATGTGACATAGTTAACTGCATTATTGACAGCTCATTACCTGTATATTGGAATTCTGCATTGGATACACAGTAACTAATTTGAAGGCTCTTTTGCATTCCCATTCAAACCCTGGTAGAAAAGAAAGCCTTCATGTAGCAGAATAGGAAATGATAATTGCAGAATAGGAAAATAATATAAAGGTTAACTCTGAAGTAAGCTGAAATTCTCAAGAATGAAATTTGCAAGTTCATTGCATCTTTCACTGCTTTTGTTAGAGATTAGAATACAATGCCATATCATATTTACTACATAAAGGAAGAGAAATGATTCCTACTGTAATATTTCTATCTAACTTTTAGAAGGAGATAGATACCTATACACTCAATGGATGCTTATGGTGAGATATGGTGTTGGTGATACAGATGACATGTTAAAGGTTTACAATGTGTGTGTGTGTGTGGTTTTTCGTTTGTCTCTTTGTTATTTAGCCAGCAACAGCTAAAGAATCTTCAAGCAGCTTTGGGCAGTAGACTGGAAGAATCTCTATGCATAATTAATGAAAAAGTACCTTTTAATGACACAAGTACGTATTGCCTTGGTCTGGGTTTCTTGTTTGGTTTTGGGTATCCATCTGGAGGAAGTACTCCTTATGAATTAAAATGTATTAGCTGTAAGAAATGTTGGACATCTGAACAGACACTTGGAGGTAACTGTAGTAAGTATTCACAATACTTGTCATAGTCTTGTCTAGTAATCCTAAAATACCAAGTTTTTATGTATAATGAAAACTAAAACTTTTGAAGGCTTTGAGTGATTTGTCACTTGTCTTGCTTAGTGTTGACAGAACATTGTAAATGATGAAGGAACACTGTCAGTTTACTGGTTTCTCCACGAAGATTAGCTCATCTCAGTGTAGTATTTTGGCAGGGTATACTCAAGAGTTGTAGTAAGTTAAGGTGGCTGCAGAGATGTTGACTTAATAAGGCATTGCATTAGTAATGGTCTGTACTTCATGTTAGTGCGAAGTTTGTCAGTGTCTTATATCTGACTAGAGAACACCTAGACTAGTTTGCCTCAGAATCGTTTATCTTTTTAGGGGGGGAGAAAGCCCTTTGAATTTGGGAACTTTTACCTGAAGCAATGTTTTGGGTTTTTTTTCTGCTTTCTTTCCAACTGCTGCTAGATAAACTGAAGTGCAAAGGATACCATGAAGTTAGGAGCGTGCAGCCTTTGCATTGCTTTGGTACAAGAATGGGTTAGTATGTGCCAGAGCAGCCCTGTGCATTGTGTGCTTTCATAAATGGCTGAAGGCAAGGTTGGGCAGACACTGCCTGCACTCTTCTGGTAGTGAGACTAGGAGGACCTGCAATAGTGAAAATGCTGAAAGTAGTATATAAGGAGCAGAGAAGTGAAAACAGGCTTTTGAATTTCCAGTATAATTCATTGGTAGCGTTTGCATTTTTCGTTTCGTTTAAAACTTGATGACAATGTTTTAAATAGCCTTGGATTCTCTAAAAGCTGATCTGGCAGGTGCTGCAGGGGTGAGCCTTCCAAGTTCTCCACTGGGTTGGCAATCCAGTGAGTCTTGGCTTAGGAACACCAGATCATCTTCTCTTTAGGAAATGTTGCCTCCCATACAGCACATTATGCTTTGCTGTTGGTTCCCTGAATTGATATCCTTTTCTCTTCTTTCCTCTCACAAAGATCACTTGGCATCTGCTGCCTATTTCTGCTTCTCTGGCTTCTTCAGCTCCTTTTTTTCTAATAGGTAGTTATCATTGTAGAAAATAGTAACTGCAAATAATTTATCTGCTTACTCAGCTGCCATAGCATAATGGTTTTGCTTTTGTAGAAATAGTGCAAATAGTGGACAGATCTTTAGTGGTAGAAGAATGAGACAAAGTAAAGAGGTGTTTGTTTGCTGTGGATTCCAGCTATAGGCTCTTTAGTTGGCTCCAAGTGTAACAAGCAGCTGACTAGTTTCAGTAAAATTCGAATGACTTGTTGACTACTAAGCTTGATTTTGAGAGCAGAAAGATACAGTTTTCTAAAGCATTTACTTAGGATTTGGCAATTTTGGACCGAAGTTTTTTTCCTCTGAATGCAACTACCTCTTCCCATGTGTTAATAGCCAAATGTCAATGACGCAAAAGGAATAAGAAGCTGTAAGTTTCTTTCATGTGCAAATTTTAAACTGTAGTGATTGCTCAATTTAGTTGAGGATGGATGTCATCCTTTTTAAATCTGTAAGACCTTGTAAGCTGTTGTCTAGGTACAGATAGCCCTCTGCCTCTCTAAAAATTGTGCCTGCTTGTAATTGAGTAATCATTCTAGTTACTTCATGACAGGAGCAGAATGCTGAATACATGCAAAGTCCATCTTAGTCTAAATTATCAACATACCAAGCATATACAGAAGTTTTTTTTTAAAAAAATGTTCAAACCATTAAAAAATAGATTAGTCTTACTTGGCATTCCCTGAGATGTAATTGAAACTTGAAGACAATCTTGAATTCTTTAAGTGTGATTTCTTTTAAAAGATTTTTTTTTTCACTTCTGTTTGTGCTGAATAGAGTTCTTTGGGCAAGAGGATTCTGCACTTACCTATTAAATTCAGGGTGTTTAGATGATTAAATTTGACTTACAAGTCTGAAGCAAGTATAGAACTGTTTTCTCTCCACTTAGTCACAGAAACAGTTCTTAATTGAGGATATTTGGGCCTACTTTATCAAAGCTAATTGCTTGTATCTCTTTAGTTAATATTGCTGACATGGACTGTAATACTGCTGCAATGAAATTTTATTTTTTTAAACAAATCACTATTTACCAATAAGTGTATCTTAAAACCCCCATGATTTAATAAGTTCATATAACTTACTTTTTGACCTGCAGGATCTAATCGATACAATGCTCTGAACGTACCATTACACAACAGAAGATATCAGGTAAGCACTTTTTGTGATTTCATATGACTCTGCAACTTTCTACACAGGTACTGAATTAAAACCAGTCATTTTAATGACCTGAAATGGCAGAATATAGCCTATCTTACTGCTGTCATGGTATTCTAAGGGAATTTGTCCACAAAGCCTCTGCACTTTTCTAAAGGTAGTATATATTGTTCTTATGTCAAGGAGGTAAGTTGTCTGTTCACCTCCCTATGGCTAATCTATTGACTTCTGGCTGGTGATCACTGTAGGTATTAACTCAGACATTCCTTTCTAAAAAGAATGGCAAAATGGTTTAATGTTTGTGTCTTATTAAAGTTATATGAAATATTATTTTACAGTGCTAACTGGCAGTAAGTTAGAACTTGATGTTTCATTTTTAAAGCTGGTTAAAGCTACACTAATTTAGAGGTCTTTTGTTGAAACAAGGTAGGTTTGGTATCTTAAATTCCTTTTCCCTCAAACTGAGCTTACTCAGTCACATCACTGGAGCTCCAAAGAATGTTTGCATTTGTAAACTGTACATTGGTGTGTACACTAGAATACCATATTAGTTAACATTACTTGTCACCAGTCACAAACTTTTGGAGGAATAGATCATGTCTCTGAGATCTCTGCATGGTTCATTTACATGTTTTGGGATATTTCTTGCCAAAACACCCCTTACTTGCAGCAAAATCACCCTTATACATTTAAGTATTTTTTGAAAAAGAGTTTCTGTTCATTGCTGCAATTTCATCAGTTTCCTTGGGAATGTTGCTTACTCGGTATTCATAAATGGACATTAGTTTTCTGTACTAAAAATTTAAGGGTTTTTACAGTAGCAAATCAGATACCTTGATGCAGTTAAAATTTTCCTGGTTTGCCACCACTGAGGGTGGGTTCCACAGCACTGTGGGTTTTCTCTTTGCTTGTGTATCTCAGACCTTTGGAGGTTTGAATGCTCCTGGTACATTCAGATGCTACTGCAGAAAGATTCCAGCTAGTTGCTTTCTCCATTCTTCAGAAGTGCCTGTACAGAGACCTTGTTCTTAATACATCTGCTGTGAGAACAGGTGACCTGCTGTCCAGCTCTGTGATGGAAGTAGCCTTAAATTTCAGGTTACTGCTGCCAAGTTCCTAGCAAAATCTGAATAACTACATGGAGAGTTTCTCCCTTTACTGTTATCTGCTAGCACTATGTCAGGCAGCCTCATGATTTGAGATCTGCAGTCTTGAAACTGTTCCAGGACAGATTTTATGACTGGCTTTGCCAGTAGAGGCAAAATGCTCGTGTATTAGTACAGGCTGCACTGTAAAGGACAGCACAACAGTAGTAGTGTCTGTTTTCCTTCCTTGCATAGCTAATTAACATACACAAACTGATTAATTAATGACTGCATTAATTACTCGCCACCATCCCTGATCCATAATCAAGATTGACTTGATTTAACAGTTCACTGAAGCATTAGGAATTCATCACTGAAGGATAAGTCATTATTGGCTGAAATGTCACTGTAACCTTATTCTCTCCTCCATGAGTCACAACAGAGTGTGGTTTTCTTCTCTCCTGACTTTGCATTTTCAGAATGTTCCATTTTGGATTAATTTCTTGCATACCTTCCTGCTGCACTAAAGCCACAGAACAGCCTTGTTCATGAGCAGCAGCTCAGTTCCATCCAGGTTGAAGAACAAGAAATGGGTGTTACTGGTTTGAGAAGCAAACACCTTCAGTCCTGGGAGAAAAACCTCATGGGGTTTTACTAATTAAATTCAGGTTTCCTTGCAACCAGGTATTACAAATTTCTCATTATTACCACACTGAAGGAACTGAGCTGTTGTAAGCAATTAGTCTCCTGGTCTTTGGAAATTTTGGAGATGGTTTCTGTAATTGTACTGACCTCTGAGTGTTCTTGTGGCCTGTGGTTTGAGAAATGCAGCAGAAGCAAAGCATCACCTGTTGTGTGAAATGAAAGCACACTTTGTTGCCATAGAACAACATGTCCTTCTATGTGGCAACTGTAGTTTATGAATAAACTGTAAAACTTAAGGTAAACGTATTTGCTGCTATGTATTTTAGGCTGAAATAGTAACAAGAAAGGAATCACTGATGACGGTTTTTTGTATCTAAATGTAGATTTTTTTTCCATATTTAAATAGGTACATGTCAAATATAACCATTTTATAACTGTCCTTACAGCTGAAGTTGAGAGACCTTGCTGGTCAGGCACTGGCTTTTGTTCAAGAACTTGTAACAGCTCTCTTGAACTTCCATACATACACTGAGCAGAAGGTACAGATCTTTCCCATTGACTCTGCAACAGACACTATATCACCGTTAAATCAGAAGGTAAAGCTTACAAATTTGAGCCACCAGTGTATTTAATTATGTAGACTTTCATGAGTGATTGATCTTAGTCATGCAAACTTGTACCACCTTCGCTGGAATGCTGAGAGTGTGTTCCTGAGAGTCAGCCCTTCCTGCATGAGAAGTCTTTTCTGTTGGGTGTATTCTCTGAATGTGAGCAAAGGTGTAGCTGCAGAGAATCCTTTTCCCTTGTGCCTCTGCTACAAGAGCAATATGATAATCAAATCAAAGCTTTGCTTTCTAATTGCTAAATTGAAGGGCATTTGTTAAAATTCAGCTGACTTGTTTCAAAATAATAGGTAAATATTGCACTGCTAAATAGATGCTTGTCTTGGTTAATGCACTGGGACATGGGAGATGTTGAGACAGGTGGTCTTGTGTTTTACTGTAATGTCAAACAACTGGATGGAAGGTTAGGCTTATGAAGCAGAGAACCTGGACTGTCTTCCCTTACCAAAACCCCAACTTTATAATACAATTTGGGGCTATCTGTGTAAAGACCTCTCCTGTAAGTGCTCTGAAGCTTCAAGTCTGTAGAGCATGTTCAAATTAATACGAGAAATATGACCCATCTCTTTTGGCATGACTCCATGAAAAAACTTCCTGAGAGTATCATCAAGAGCTGTTAAGCCACATCTTTTGACTTTCTCCTTCTATGCCGTGAAGCATGCTAAAGAACTTGGTGCAGAAGGATTATGATGCCATGGAATAAAATTGTGTTAGCATCAGAGTTGACTTCATAATGCGAGTGCATCCATGTGCACTTAAGTTGCCAGATGACAGTAGTTTGTGATTCAGACTATAATTTCAATTTAATAGTTCGTAGGGCTCAGACATAAGCTACTGAGGTTTGCACTCATCAAATGGCTGCAATGCATGTAGTGTCACTGTTAACTATCACAAAACTTACCTGTTCTTGGGAAGATCTCCTTTAATCTCTTTGCAGGCAGCAAATATGCTTGTGAAGGTGTTTATCCACTAGAGAAGTCCCATTCTATTTGCCTTCTCAGTTGTTGCAAGTATTTCAATCAAGAACATACTTTTACAGAGATTCAGCATAGATATTAGTTTGAGAACGTTTTCTTGCTCCTGCCACTAAATACACACAAAATGGCATGTCCTTCTTCTGAAAACTATGCAGCTTTGTCATCTTCCAAATTTCTTTGTGGCAGGAACTGTGTCTATTTATATGGCCCAGTATGGTGACTGGATTCTACAGACACTACTGCAGTTTACAGTAAGGGAATAAAATTAGGTTTCTTAGACATCACTTCTCATGGATTTTTTTTTTTCCCCCCTAATGTCCTAGTTAACACTTCTTTGTTGCTTTTTAAGCACAGCTGAAACATGCAACTTAATGAGAGTTGTAATTTGATCCTCCTTTTCTGGTAATTGACTCTGATCCAGTAGTTCAGGCTTTGTTTTCATAATTATATCTCTTGTAGTCTGCCCCATTGTGCATTCCTGACCTAATTCCCTCAGTGCATGCTACTTCTCAGAGCTTTTGCTGTGACCTTCCAGTGGTGAAGCATCTTTTATCGCTCACTAAAGCTGTAGTTGCTTTTGTTTTTTTGATTAATTTATCTATTTGCTTGACAGGTGTTCTCAGTGTGATTTTTAGCTACTCCACTGAGTGGTTCAAAAACCTCCCCTAATGTAGCAGAGAAAATGAGATAAGTGTCAGGTAGTAGCTTAGCAGACTTGCACTGATTTATTTTTCCCCAACTCCAGGTCTTGTCTGGTGCTTTCAAGCTATTTTCCCCACCAAACACTCAAAGTAGATGTGGACAATTCCCTTCCAGGTTCAAGTATTCCTTTTCTCTTTAAGTATTGGATTGCTGGGTTCTGCTGGGTCTTCAGCATCGTGCCAGATAACTCAAGTCCTCTCTCTTGCATCACAAGCCAGGAGCATTCTGCATGTGTTATTTCTTCCTCCTTAGATTTAGGAATTTTCCCTAATGCCATCCAGATTTGTGCATGCATGAATGAGAGCTTGGCATCTCACTCTTCTTGTTAACACTTGTTACTGCACTGTAATAATACAATAAATAATTAAAATCTCTTGTTCCCTGTTTGCCTGGGATCTTCAGCTACTATTGGGGTATAAATAATCAAAGGTGAAGGTGACTTCTGTGGGGTAAAATAAAAACCAAAATTGCTTTTGACTACCTATATCAACCTTTGGGAGAAGCATTTTGTGATACTGAAGTATCAAAATGGAAAGCTGAGGGTACTGTTACATTTTGATTGTGTGTAAGAGTGCACACCTTTGTTCTCAGGTATGCTTTTCTGAAGGCAGAATTAGACAGAATTTACTTAAGCAATTTTCAGCAAAGTTGGGCAGTTCCATGAGGCCAAAGTTTCATTATTGCCCAAACCTGTCATAGTTTTGGGGAGTAAGAATTCTCCTTTGTTTAGTTAGTGCTCCATTCTTTGCATTGGCACAAGCATTGACTGGTGTTGAAAACTGGACTGGATACAGATAAAGATAAAAACGCATCTCTTGCTCTCAGTTTTAACTTGGCTTAGTTCTCCAGTGCCTTGCACAGCATAGCTGGGCAAATATTTGTGCTGATGCACAAGGCTGAGAGGGAAACAGCAGCTGGGAGGAAGGTGGGATAGTTTATTTTGGTGGCTGAATGGGGCATGGATCTGTCCTTAATTTGATGGAGCTGAGCAAGGAATGCAAGAATGTTTAAACTTAAACAGCAAGGGTTTGGTGTGCTGTGCATGGCAGTTCAAATGGGATAGGGTGCTGTGGTAAAGCCCTGGATGGGGTTTTGCCTGGACTTCCATTTGTAGTCTTCACTCCTCCTCACTTTCCATCAAGGTGTGTGTTTGTGTGTCCTGTAGAAGAGGTTTGTGTACATCACTTGACTGTTATATCTTATCGGTGACATCTTGGGCATCGTTAAAGATGGCAGCTGCTTTGCTGAAATGGACTGTTCAGTTGTTGACTTGAAAGAGTTTGCAAGAGCCTTCAGCAAGCACCATTTTAAAACCTCTCTGTCCTCAGTTCTCACAGTATCTCCATGAAAACGCTTCCTACGTTCGCCCTCTGGAGGAAGGAATGCTGCACTTGTTCGAGAGCATTACAGAGGACACTGTGACAGTCCTGGTGAGATTTCTTGCTTGTAGTATTGAAAAAGATTTGGACAGAGCAAAACCACTTATGTGTTGTTTTTCCTTCCAGGAAACAACTGTGAAATTGAAGGCCTTCTCAGAACATTTAGCTTCCTACTTATGCTTTTTAAGGAAGATTCTTCCTTATCAGTTAAAAAGGTACTTTTGATTTGATAGATCAAATTTAAAGGCACAGTAAGTGTCAGGCATGGAGCACTGCCAACATCTAGAACTCAAAGATAAAGCCAACACTCTGGCTTAAAAGGCAGAATTTTTTTTTTTTTAATTTTTTTAGTTGGTTCCTGAGCCTTGAGGTTAGACATTTTGTTTTTCAGGCATTAGGGCTAACAACATGTGCTTTAAAACCCTTCTCCCCTCCATCTCAAGATGAGACTTAAAAAATATCTGTGAAAGTTTCATTAATGTTTTGAATGTTACTCACTAGCAGTGATACTACTCAGGTCTGATACACTGAATCTGGTAATGTCACCAGTCTGTCTGAGGAGTGTTTGGCATTCTATAAATGATAAGTGTGACAAAATGTAATAATATTGTAGCAGACTAGATCAAGCTAGTAGTAAGAATGTAGTGATGTAGTTTTAAAAAGTGGCAAAACTGTAGCACTGTAGTCAAACTTGGCCAGATGCATATCCCTTCTGCTGTGAAAACTTTTGTTCCTGAGTTGGTCGAAGGCATGTGAACTATAGCTGCAAAGAACTGCTCAAAAAGAGGGTTTGGATTAAAGAAGGAGAAAAAGCTTGATTTATGCCTCCTTTATACCTTTTCTCCCGCTCCTTAGGAAGCAAAGGATAACATAATTTATGTAGTAGAGGAAAAGGTCTTTAAGCTGATGCAATCAGTCCCTTGCTGTGACTGTAAACCATTCCTGGCTGTGACCGTGTGGGGATGCAAACAGTAATTTTCATGTATTGCTAAGTCACTGTGCTACGTTAACATTTCCAAAATAAATTCCTAGTCTGTTGTTGCTTTCGTCTGGGAGTGTACAGAACACTGGTTATCTACCCCAGAACTCATGAACTTGTTTTTTAAGATCATTTCTCACTTTTTAAAAAAAAAATAATTCATATATTCCTAGTTTGGAAGAAGAGTGTGAGTCTTCTCTTTGCACAGCTGCTTTAAGAGCTAGAAATATGGAGCTACACAGAGACATGAAAAGGTTGACTGCAGTCTTTGAGAAGCTACATACCTACGTTAGTCTTCTGGCCTTACCAAGTAAGTGTCAGTTTTGGCTCAGTTGGTTACACTGACAGGAAGGTACTACTTGTCTTTTTGGACCAGTGTTGGGTGTTTTTTTGTGGCTTTGTTTTGTGGTTTGTTTTTGTTCGGTTTGGGTTCTTTTAAACTATATACACACACAACAAATGCCACTTCTGTGACGCAAGAAAATAAGGTTAATGTTGCATTTTAGGCATAGTTTAAACTCTGGGCAAGTGTGTTCTGCAGTATGCTCTGCCATACTGGACCCTCTTTAGTCCAGAATGGGAGACTGAGTGTGTTGTAGAGTGTTTAATGCTCCACACTCTTCGTTCTGGATAGACATGGGCATGGTGCAGGCCTGGACATTGCTAAGCAGTCACAAGTACTACATTTTAAATAGTCATAGTTAACTGTAGTGGAGAAAAAAATGACTGTGGGTGTTTATAGTATGATTGACAGTGTGTCTTTTGTCATCCCTTAATTATGAAATTGTTAATAAACTACATTTTATTACTAATCATCACTTCTAGCTCCTGCTGTTTATAAGATTATTACAGCTGTCATGGTAATGACTAAATAAAATCAGGTGTAACATTTCTGTGTTTGTGTGTGTGTGGAAACTATCTCCAAATGCATCCTGTAAATAACAAGAGGAAATGGTTATTGTGTAGCTTCAGGTTACTTCAGCCTTCACTCTTTAGAAGGGCCCAGATGGTCCTTTCTACAGCAGTGAACCTGTAAGTATTTCTGCATGTGTAAGTGTTTTTTGAGACCAAAACAGCTGATACTTGTGAAATCTGAATAAAATGTAGTGAACTTGAAAGTGTATTACCTACTTACTCCAGTGCAATTTTATAATGTATGCATTTGATATTGAAGGAGAAATTATAAGAAAATTAATCTGTTATGACTCATACTCCATAATGGTTCTAATAGGTGCAAATTGAATTATTTTCAAAGCTAACTCTTATGGTCAAATCTTAGTGTTGTGGTTTTCCTTTTCTTCCTACATGATACTCTCAGGTACAAAACCAGAAGGACTCCTTAGGACAAATTACAACTTTGTGTTTACAAACATTGCTGCATGTCTTCATGGATTTCATGATGTTTTAAAAGGTGAGTGCACAGGAATTTTGTTATGTTTCAGCTCTGCTTCTTTCTCTTTGAGAGCACACATGCTCTCTCTCAGTAGCAATGTTGAATGGCTTTACCAGAGGAACATGGGTATGTTTTGTGAGAAAAAAAATCTTTTACTATAAGGGTGATGAGACACTGGCACAGGTTGCCCAGGGAGGTAGTGGCTGTCCCAACCCTGGCAGTGTTCAAGACCAGGCTGGATGAGGCCTTAAGCAACCTGATCTAGTGAGGAGGTGTCTCTGCCCAGGGCAGGGAAGGCTGGGACTGGATGATCTGTCAGGTCCATTCCAACCCCTAAATTCTATGATTCTGTGATTCTATGTTATGCTTTCAGTGAAGTAATATTTGGTTATAACTCAGATTTTTAAAACACTGATATTCCTGTATGTCCTAGAATTTCTGTACCATGTAGCTGTTTCCAGGGAGAAAATAATCCATGTAGATGAATTGTTTTATTACTAGTCAGCTGTTTAAACATTAAGCTTTTATAACTTTAAGCAAAATAGTTTTTCTAGTAGCATCGATAGCCTGGCCCCTTTTTGTAGAGTCCCTGTTTAAAACAAAAAGGAAGATTATATTACAGATTGTACCTCAAACAAAATGAGACACTAAACCAAGAGTTCTGTCACATAGATAAGTTTATGGGTAAACACTTTCTACCTCTTAATATGGTTACTCTAATGTAAAATCAACCCAACTACACTTTAACACAGGAAATAAAGAACCTAGAACTACTGAAGAAAACTTGTCAGTGGAATTCATTAGCTAACAACAGAAATGTTGTGCTTAACATCTCACACTCCCGTAGTCCAGAATGCTTGATTTGTCACTTCTCTTTTCTTTCTTGATCTAAAGTAATTGCAAACTGCTTAAGATGGCCTCTGATTATAACTTGTGGTGGTGATGAGCTGTGATTTCTCTGTTCTGTAGTGACAGTACTTCATTGTAAAATAGGTGCAAAATGTTCACTTGTCAAACAATTTTTTAACTAGGTCAAGTTGAGCATGTTTGTTCTTACATGATAACTGGTTGATTCTTCTTAAATTTTGGTGCTGTTGAATCGATATATCTAATATAATCAATATTCCTAAACTTTGTGAATGAATTTCAAAAGATTCTGTGTGTTCCTTCCCACACTTTGCCTCTCACCCCCTAAAGACTGTCCTGTTAATTTTACCTGAAAGAATTTTAGGATATAGGAAGTAACATTCTAAACTTCAGTAGTCTTCTGGATTTGCTCTGGCAGATTTAAAATACTCTTCCCTTAGAATTCTGTCATATGACCTTAACACTTGGATAGTGAATGTGACTAAAAATTCAACTTTGGCGTGTCCTGGTGTAAACACACAGAAATGGGAAGTATACTTAGGACATGAAACACTAGTTCAGTGAGAGCTTGGATCCCCCATGTAGCTCTGAGTTTTGGAACACAGAATAGACTTAAACATGCATCTTTATCCTGCTTTGTGTAATAGGCATAATGGTTGTTCCTTATGACCCCAGACAATTGTCTGAGACACTATCCTGAATAACTAAGAGTATCAGGACTAAACTTTTATACAGCTTAGAGAGGGGAGAAGCATTTGAAGCCTGAGGTCAAAAGCTGAATTTGAAAATGTGCTGACATAAACCAAAATCATAATTTGACGTATATTTGTTTTTTCCTTTCTAGATATTTCTAAGCACTACAGTCAGAAAGCTACTTTAGAACAAGATGTTCCAACTGCCACACAGAAGCTCATAACTACCAATGACTGTATTTTATCCTCTGTTGCAGCTTTAACAAATGGAGCAGGCAAGGTAATGGAGATTTTTATTTTAGCACAATGCCCTAACTTCTGCAGGTTTTTAAGAAAAATAATTTTAATTCAATGGTTTAAAAATCTGCATGTACATCTGTTATTAATAATCTATAGTATCAAGTTTGTTTTTGAGGTATTTTCAGGCTGCATGTTAAAAACAGCTGAATGAGTGATAAAAGGAGATACTGTGAAGAGGATGCTTTGTGTTAGTAAGGTCTAAATTGTGTGGAAGAGCATGTAGTTTGTTTCAAATTCTTATTGTGAAGTCTAGTTAAGCTACATACTTGGCATTTGAAAGAGTAATTGCTCTGATGAATCTTTCTGGTCAACTTAATTAAAATTGACTTCTCTTGATGTGTCTAGATTGCCTCGTTCTTCAGCAACAATTTGGATCACTTCACTACTTCGTTGAGCTATGGCCCTAAGGGAGGAACAGAGTTCATCAGCCCTCTCTCAGCTGAGTGTATGCTGCAGTATAAGAAAAAGGCAGCTGCTTACATGAAGTCTTTGAAGAAGGTTTGTTCAGCTAGCATGCTTGCACAGGGAAAGTGCAGCTCTGTTGGTATTTGGTTGTGCCAAGAGAGAATACAAACTAAGGATTTTCAGTATTTGGAATAGATGAGGTTTCTCTGAATGAGAATTTTTTTGGCTGAGGAAATGGAACCCTTACAGAAACAATGCTATTGAAAACTTTAGAAAGCATAGTTGCCCTCACAACTGAGGGTATGTGCCAATTCTGCTGTTACCCATTTCCACTAATTATTTCTGTGCCAAGACTCCAAGGAGAAGAGGGTAGCTGCTTGCTTAAATTTCCTCCTGTATTCACCAGGAATATGGAGCAAATGATATCATATTCTTACACTTGCATTCACTGTGGAGAGCAACAGAAAAAAAAGGCAGCTGAAAAGGAGGTACAGTGGAGAAAATGTGCTGAACCAAAGGACTGGACACTGCCAGATCTCCCTGCTGTCTCCATTAAAATTAAATGATGATGTGCTTAACAGTTGTTACTAAATCACTTTACTGCAATGTCTTTGGAGTGGACCTTAAGATAAATTTGATCATTAATTAACACTTGGAGATTTCTGAGCACTTCTGAATCAGCTCACCTTTTGGGGCAGTATTTCTTGTGAGCTCAAACCATTTTCCTACTGGCTGGTAAGCACTTGGAAGATGGTTTTTCCTTCCTTTACTAAAGTAAGGAGGGCGATAAGAAAAAAAGTGTATACTTATCTACTGTGTAACATGTTTTAAGGTTTCTTTTATTCCTCTGCAGCCTTGTGCAGATTCAGTGCCTTATGAAGAGGCTTTAGCCAATCGCAGAGTTCTTCTGAGTTCTACAGAAAGTAGAGAAGGTCTTGCACAACAGGTATTCTGGCATAAATCTTACTAACAGATATGATAGTGTATTTTGTAGAAGTAAAGTAGTATCAAATAGTCTCCACATATTTCTGTTTGTGATTGCTTGTATGTCTATGTATATGTGCATATACTGAGGCTCAAAATTAGACTGTAGATGTCTTGGAGTTTTTAAAGTAAACCCAGCCTGACAAGGGTAAGTTTATCTCCTGTACCTTCAGAGTGTACATGTAGTTACCAGAGACAGGATTATGCCGTTGATATCTTCAGTTATAAATACATGAAGTCAGGCAATCTTTAATCACAAATAAATGCAAAATAAAGGCAAGAATAAGGTATACTGAACTATTCATTGCAGATGTTATGTACTGTCGTGAGTCCTATTTTGGACTATGCAGGGTTTATTAGTACTGTTTCAGAATAATTAGTTTGCTTTTCAATTAGAGTAATAGATTACAGTTTATCAGTCTTGCAGCATGCATATATGTATATTTGTTCTGGAAGATGAAGCAGAGGAAGGTTATATAGTGTTTAAAAGGCCTACACAGTTTCCCATCTCCTCATATGAATGAGACTGACTAACTGATTAATACTAAAACTTCTTTATTTGCTTGAATACTCTGACTGTGCTTGAACCAGTCATTGAAGTTTTACAGGAGAAAAGACTGTGGTTTGGGGTAGTTCTTTTGTTTGTGGGGGTTTTTTGGTGTTTTTTTTTTTTTTTTTTTTTTTTTTGTAGTGGTCAGTATTCAAAGTGTATTAGTAGGGGTGAAATGAATTTCAGCTGAAATGAGCAGTGTGATCAGATGTGAACTGTTCCATAGCTGATTTCTTATCTGGACAAGTGGGTGGTTCTGTGTGAGCTGGGACAGCTGGGAGGGGAGAGGTTGTTTATCTTTCTAGCATAGAAAAAGATAATGCTAGTGCCAGGTGCATATCTTTAAAGTTTTTATCAAATTCTTCCCTGCTTTGATTTTCACCTAACATGATGCTGCTAGTTCTATGAGCTGTAGCTTTGTGATGCATGTTTCAGACTATTAAAACAGCATGGTCATTTTTGACACTGTACCATGGTTAATCATGCAGCTCAAATCAGTAGTTGTTTTCCTGCTGCACTGTTTGCTAGCTCACTTATGTAATGGTTTAAAACAATACTGTCCTCAAACATTTCCCATGTGTGGCTTTTTTCCCCTCGGGTTCGATAACCTGGACTGTAAACTTTCCTTCCTAAAGGTCCAGCAGAGTTTGGAGAAAATTGCAAAACTTGAACAAGAAAAAGAACACTGGATGTTGGAGGCCCAGCTGGCTAAAATAAAGCTAGAGAAAGAAAACCAGAAACTGAAGAACTCTCTTAGTGGGCATTTAACTGAAACTATACAAGACCATTCCCTTTCGCCAAATATAGCAGAACAAAAGAAGGAAACCACAGAAAAGAGTCTGAGGGAACCTATTAGGAGTACAAGTCTGGTAAGTGACCTTTTCCTTCAATAGAGAAAATCCACTTTCTTTGGTAGTAGTGCTGTTTGATCAGTGGAACACTGGTAATGAAAGCTTTTTGACTGTGTTGAAAAGCATTCACACTTGGGGTCCTTGTATTTGCAAAGCTGCTTGGGAATACTTTCAGCAGAGTTTGGAACTTCTTGGATTTTGAGACTTTGTTCACTGTCTTTTAGTATCACGGAGATATTTTTGTACTTCTGTACTTGTATTACTGAGGGGGAAATAATAGGTGCTTAACCTCTGGATTTTTCTGACTCTAGTTAGGAAGCCTTGCAAGTAGTGTATCTCTCAGATTAGCTCTGAGTTTCCAATACTTTTATCCATCTCTAAGTATGTTAAAGGAAATTAAAGTAGGTAATTAGTGTTTGCAAATGGGTTATAAGACTTATTATAGGTCAGTGTATAGTAGCTTAGTTTTAACTTGAAGAAACTATTCAAGCTTTGAGTGTTGTCTGGAGTGCTAATTTTTACATGACCTTTATAGTGCATACAGCTCGGGTTCAGCGATTGCTTTTGGGTGTAGCATGCATTCTGTCCTTGCTCTTCTGAGTTGGTAATTGGCTTTTTCCTGTTTACTACATGTATTTAAAATGGGTTGGCCTTTCCCCTGAATTACTACTTCTGAAGTGGTATTAACAGGAGTGTCATCTGTAAGAAATAATCAATCTGCTCAGCATTCAATGGAATTCTTTTATTTTCCTTTTCTCTTCCCACTTTCCTGCTCCAGGACAAAAATAACCAGTGAATTGTTTGAAATCCACAATTTGAAGTAAACTGGTATCTCTAAGTTTTTGATCCTCTCTTTGAATGGTTAGGAGTTTGAGGAGAGTGGCTTTTTCAAGGCACTTAATTAACTCAGATCGACATATTGTGTTTCCCATAAACCTTAATACCTGGTCCTGTTGAGGCTGGGGGGAAAATTACTTTGATTCTCTATGAAGCTATTCTTTCATCAAACTGGTTATTGGCACACACTTCTCCTGCAGAGTTTTGTCAGTGCCTACTAGCTGGAGTGGAAAGGAAGGAATTCAGAAGGTACTCAAGAATTCAGTTGGCTTTCCTTGCTCTTAAATATGACAAGTAATGTTTCAATACCCTAACGTACCTCTAAATTAGTTTCATATGATGAAGCAGTTGCATAACCATACAGGCCCAGCTGCATCTTATTGCTTTTATAGCCTTTTCCCTGTGTACATCCTAAGGGGATATATTTGGAGAGTTGGTGTCAGCTTTAATTCTGTTTAAGGCCTTCATATAATCACTCTTGTTTATGTTACAGGTGGAAATACTTAAATTTGGTTTTAGTTTGAACTGTTGCAAGATTTTTTAAAGTGTAGAGTCCTCCTATGACTGAAACCCAAATGGCTTGCAGCAACTATGGTATCTATTTTTGCAGTTCTCATTAAGTCTGTTTTCTTCCTTGTTCTAGATTGGAATGTTGACTATAACTACTGATAATGAAAAGGTAATCTGTTTTAAACATTATCAAACTAACATCTGGTAAATACTTCAATTCTGATTCTCTTGAACTTAATCCAGAGGTCTAATTAGCAAGAATACTGTTGTATAATGGCATGAGTTGCCCATGTGGCCTATATATACTGTATGGTCAAATTTCTGAAACCCATGGGGTCTTAATTTTCTTCTTCTATTACTGAAGGGTTATTTATTCATTTAAGTGGTTTGGAGCAGTGTGAGCTGTGATCCAGGTCTGCATTCTGTAATTTGAGGAAAGCACTGGTCTGTTTGTGCTTCAGTAGCCCAAACTGCATTCCAAGCCTCAATTCTTGACCCTTGAGGAAGGGCTCAAGGTGAACAAAAGTCACTGACTGCGATATCTGGTGTTGAACACTTAAGTACAGGCTATCCCAAACCAGAAGTCACACTGAAATAAACTTTGAACCAGCTGCTAGACTAAATGTTAACTCTTTATTTAGCACTGCTATAGCCTAACGCTTGCCCCAGCAGGGACTTAGCCGAGCAAGATTTGGTGCTTTCCCTTTTCCGATACCACAGGGAACTGATGAGTATTTTAGTTTGCTCCTCCTTTTCTTTTGCCAGTGTGATTAGAAAGGGTCAGGGGGACAGATAATAACTGATACGAGTTTTTCAGAGCTTCTGCATAGTGCTGAACTTGAAAGTAATGACAAGTTGAGTGAAAGCTGCCTCCAGTGGGTTAGTCTGGTGGGAGGATGTTGTGTTGTGGTGTTGTTAAGTCTAAAGAAACTTCTAGAAAATGCAACATTGGAAACAGTTTTGACTTTCGTAAGAGCTTCTCTAATTTATGTGAAGGAATTCTTCCTTGTTGGGAGAAGGCAGCAGGTTTTTATGTAGGTGAAAGGTGTCCACTTCTGCAGTGGATTTTTGTCTTCATCAGACACTTGATATGTTAAATTGGGCCAAATGCTTACCTGCTCAGTCAACTCTTTGTCCTTTAAGGAAGTCTGACATTAAGAGTCACCATCCAAGTGACAATTGCAGAGTGCCCTGCTGTAATTTGTCTGTGTTTGGGAATTTAATGCTTTTGGATAGAGCAGCCAGGCCTCAGGAGGGAAGTGTATGGAGGCAATGCTGTGGTGCAAGTATTCAGTCTACTAAATGTAAATATTTTCTGCTTAAATTTTTGCTTTGCCAGGCTCCAGATGTAGAGTCTCGTGAGGACCTGATCAAAACCCACTATATGGCAAGGATAGCAGAACTGACATCTCATCTGCAGCTTGCTGACAGCAAATCAGTGCACTTTCATGCTGAGGTGAGCAGGCAGGCAGTGGTTGTGCTGAGAACAGTAAATCTCTTTTTGAACTTTGCCCAGGCAAGTGCTCTGGTAGTGAGTTTAAATACACGGAGCATAATGTTGTATAAAAACCTGTTCCTGGAATGTTTTTTGACTGTGTTCTAGTATGCATAAAAGTGGATACCACAGAAGGACTTTTTAAAAATAAATCCTTTGATAGTCTTGTCTTGAGTGTGTTAAGAAATATAATGTGTATCATGTATAGGTTTGTTCATATAAGCTGAAGCAGCTGGCTTTAGTTACCAAGGAAGTTTTGACTTAAAGTGATGCTGATGTCATTCAAAAATATTTGAGTGTATTGTGAAGTGATGAAAAGAGCTCTCCTCTGAGAAAATTGAATCTTAGGCGTAAGTTATACTTCAGGAATTAACAAAATTGTTCATTGTATCTATAGTTTCCTGTTTTCATTTCAAATCATGAGGTAACTTTTCTTGAAAGTAGTGGCCATTTTGATTTGTGTAATTAGCTGATATACCAAGCTGATATACCAAAGCTCCAGGTTAGCAAAGCAAATCATCTTAAATAATTTTTTAATAGTAGATGACACAGCATGGAGGAAACACCTTTTCTGTGATATTTGAGCAACATCTAAAGTGATTTGTTTCTGTTGCTTTTTATGGAAAATTTCCTAGAAGTTTTGTGAAAAATAAGATATTGGCAGTATGGTAATTCTGTAAAATGAAACACAATGTTTCCTTTTATGTTACCTTTGCATTTAAAATTGTGCACAAGCTCTTAAGTTTCTTGGAATCTAAATATTACAGAAAGATGGAAAAATCCAAAGTAATCACTTAAAGCTGCCACAAGACAATACTCTGGAACTAACTTTCCTCCCTTGTACCCTCCCTGTCCTATTCTTCTTGATAGTGCCGAGCACTTGCCAAAAGGTTGTCTTTAGCAGAGAAGTCCAAGGAATCTCTCACAGAAGAGCTGAAAGTAGCTAGTCAAAACATCAGTAGATTACAGGCAAGTAAATTGTTGTATAATGTAATAGATGCATTTTGTAATCATGTCTAAGGGGAACTTGGAGGGAAAAAATTACAATCACCTAATATGGTCATGCCATTTACTAGGTCTTTAGTGATGGGATGGAAAAATTCTATGGTATGTTGAGAAGAGTCTTAAGTAATACACTTGAAATCGCAGGTATGAAGTTTAAGTGGAACATTTTTGCAAGGAAAAGGTTATAGTAGCCAAGCCTGTGGTTTAGCACATTTGATGTCAAGGTTTCTCATGAAAATGACAGGTATTTGATGTGAAAAGGTGTGGTTATGTGACTGATTTCAGATGATACAAGGAATTCTTAATCCTGTCTTACACCTGGACCCCAAAGTTTTTAAAAATGCCAGGTTGATGTTTTTATTTTGAGACAGATACCTTAATCTTAAGCAAGGATAATTTTGGGGTAATCTTTAGGAAGCTGTTGTTAACCATAATCGACCCTTACGGCAGACATCCTGTAAATGTCCTGTCCCTTTGTCCTTCTTCCCCTCCACACAACTGAGATAGGAGACAATAGTATATATATAAATATAATATCAAGTATATATATAAACATTTAGTTCATAAATGCCTTCATGTTTTCTTTACGTTTAGTTTCCATCTTTATTGCTCATCTGTCTGTGATGGTGTGTACTGAAATTGCTCCATCCAGGCAGTGAATATAATGTTGTGTTCATGAATGCTTGTTTTTTAACACTCTTGATTTGTTCCTGTAAGAAATTCCACAGTCAATATCCAGCTCAGCATGAGATGTTAATCTCTAACTACATATTAAACTTCTAAGAAAAGACAGCAGGCACACTGTATTTTTAGTAGTCTGTAATATTGAAACGTAGATTTGGTTAGGTTGGCAGAGTCCTCTGAAGGTAATTTGGTCCCCTCCTTTGGTCAGAGCAGAGAGAGTTCAGATCAAGGTGTTGAGTCAGGTATTTCTGTACAGCCATGCTGGCCTTCTGCCACAAGCACTCCACTTCTCAACCACTGAACTGTTCCTTGCCCTGTCCATGATGATTCAGCTTTCCTGGGCCCCTGTAACTTCCAGGGCAGTTTTACCTAGGGTCTTGCCAAGCAGATCTTGAAATAAGCCAAAAATCTACTCTTCTTAATTCTAGGGTTGCTGTAATTCTACTATTCATCTTGCTTGCTTCCCTCAGGATCTTAAATTCCACTAACTTATGGCTGCTGCAGCCAAGGCTATCACTGGCTTTCTTCACATCCCTGAGCAGCTTTTCTTATTTGTGACTAACAGATCCAGCAGAGAGCATCTCTTGGTCCTATTGATCACTGATATCAAGAAGTTCTTTGCCCCACTCAAGACAACTCCTGAGTTGCTTGTGTTCTACCTTGGTGCCCTGCCAGGATATGTCAGAGAAGCTAAAATCCCTAACTGAGGGTCAGGATCTGTGGATGTGTTCAAGCCACTCCTTCACATCACGTGTGATTTCTTCCCTTCTACCCTGTTCTTCCTAAAGTGTGTGTATCCCTTCATTGCTGTGTTCTAGTCATGCACACTATCTCACCATGTCTCTCTAATCCGAGGGAGATCATAGCTCTGTAACTGCATTGATTCCTTCAGCTTTCTATGCCATGTGTGTTCATGTACAGCCCATGCTCTAACCCTGTAAACATTACTTGTATCCTGGCTGGAAGCAGTGTTGGAAAACTTGGCTGTTTGGTCTTTTATGTAAGCCATAAAAAGTGAGAGAAAAATCTAAAGGAAACAGCAGAAAAATAAAGGGAACAAACCACGCATGAGACTTCAGGTAAAAGAAAAATGGCTATTGACTTTCTTTCATAAAGCAGAAGGGTTTGTTTTAGCTTAATTGCACACAGCATCAAAAGTGTAGCTTACTACACGGAGATAGAAGTTGTCTGCTCTGCTGTTGTCACTAATATTGATCAAAGGCTTCTGGTTGTTTTATTTTTCCCTTAGGATGAATTGATGACAACAAAGAGAAGTTATGAGGATCAGTTAAGTATGATGAGTGACCATCTCTGCAGTATGAACGAAACCTTAACTAAACAAAGGGAAGAAATTGATACACTAAAGATGACGAGTAAGGTAAGTTGGCAGGTGTAAGGCACTGGCTGCAGTCTGGAGGTTTGTGTGTTGCGTTTGGTGCTGCTGCAGTCTGCCCTCTAGCAAACCAGTTCACAGGCTATGATTCTTAGCCAATTGGAATGGAAACTCCAAACCTGGTCCTGCACATTTCAGTGAAGGAAGAAATTCTTACAAAGCATACATGTGGGAAAGAGCAAACACTTCATGTCACTGCTTTACAGTAGACTTTCAAAGTGTACCCCCTCATGGCAGATCAGTACCTTTTTTGTTTAAATGTGCTGAACGTGGAAGTATTTGTAAATTCAGCTACTGATACCAGGTGTTTATGGTTAACTTATTGGTAGGAGTGTCCCTTCTGCACTCCTGTGGGTTGCACCGTACTCTGTTATTGGCAGTTAGTCTCTTTCTCTGTTTTATTTCCATATTCCAGCTTGTCTCTTTCTCATGTAGGAATGAATAAGTTGCCACTTTTACATTCTTCTTTCAGGTTGAAATGCACACTTAAATTCTTTTCCAAGCAAGAATTCTGCCCTCTTATCAAAAACAAGTTTTTGACTTATCTTAATAATGATGAAAAATACAGGAGTCTGGTGTTTTGAGCAGTCAGTGAGTAAACTGTGGTATATCTTAGTCTGATGCTTCTGGGGGAGGAACAGATGTTGTGAAGGCGTTTGCCTTTCACTCATCTGGATGTGAAATGAATAAATTAGCATTATTCTCCTTAATTGAGGAATGCATGGAAGCAGGTTTCACTGAAAATAAGTAAATAAAATCAATGTTTTGATGAAAGGTCTCATGATGGCAATTTTTATATTTCAGAATAAGCTCCTCCCCCCCTTGTATAGAACTGTTTTTCCTCAGATTCCTGAGTGTTTTAACTTTGCATGGTATTTTTTTAAATTGCTTTTTGGTGTATAAGCTCTTGTGTTTTTTGAAGGAAGCTCTTGGCTGCATACTGACTACGTCACTTCATATTTATGAAATGTTTGCTGGAGTTTTTCACCTGCCATGCTTTTAATTCTTGAAGTAGTACTTTGTCTGCAAGAGGGTACCTCAGAATCTCACAACACTAGACTGGGTTTTGGTACATGTTACCAAATGTAGGAGGTGATTGAGGTGAAATCAAAATGATGCAGTTAAAGCCATTATCACTTGGAGAGAGTTGGTGGTTACATTGAAAACCAAATGTTATCTTGAGGAAATAGGCAGACAGAGAATTGCCAGTAAATAACTAATGCACAAACATTTACTTTAAGCTGCACATTTCCTTTGTGGAATTGTTGCAATTCAAATGTGAGTTGGTCAGCTGTGGAACAAATTCTGTTGTAAACTAGAAATAATCTGTATAGGCAAAGTTAAAATTGTTTTGGAATAAATTATTGGGTATGGGATTGATTTTTAATTTGAGGCAATTATCCTATAAGGTTTATATTTAAAATAGCACTTGAGGGTGAATTATAGTTTGACTTGCTTTCACTGCCCTTACAGTATTAATGGTGTTAATATAACTGAGTGTCTTGGGACATAGCTCAAGTGTCTCTTTCACAGGTTTCAGTTGAAGTGAGGTGCTGTTGTGCTTATTTGAAATATTTGGTACTTGCCTCTTATGCCTACAGAAACAGAGGGATTATCAGAGCAAGCAGTTACAAGCTGCCAATATTAAAAGTCTATCAGCTGCTTATTTTCAGTTTGACTGTACTTTGTTTGCTGTAGGCACAAATTATCAGACATCAGGTTTTGTATGTTATCTGTCTAGATTTTCTTATCTGAATTATACGTTCTGTTCACTTGTTTCTTGTTGCAGGGAAATTCCAAAAAGAACAAAAACCGATAGCTCACAGCGAAGTCTTTGGAAGCTGCTGCTGCACAGGATGCAGAGAGTGACCATTCATTATCCAGTTCCTGTTTGTTCCAGGAAGCAAAGGGTGGTATTGGGTCTAGTAAAAACTGAATTGGTGCTGTAAATGGCTTTAAAATATTTAGAACTTGTAACAGATAAAACAGAACTTAATGTTGGCTCTAAACCAGGAAATACCCACTCTGTGGATAATTTATATAGTAATGACCTTCGGTTTTTACTGTGCACTTTTTAAGACCAGGTTTTAATTTCATGTAATAACTCCAGGTTTTGTATATTTTCAAATATGTTTATGCATTAACAAATTTGGATCCGTGCAGTAGTTGTCGGGTTTTGAGTTCTACATTTGTCAACATGTACATTCCGTTACTTGTTAATAACAGTCTAAGAATGAGTTTTGAGACTTTCTTTGGCCATGCAAGCTTTGCAGTTACTGTAAATGTATTATTCCTGTTCTCAGCCCTTTTGAATTAACTTGAATTGTGGCTCAAAATGAGTTTTACAAATTCACACAAGTAAATGGGATCATTATCACAGCGACAGTGGAAACTTTTCCTGCTTGCATTTGCCACTTTGAGTTTTGAAGTTAAGAGCACAAATAGCTGAATTGGAATACTTCTATGAAATTGCTTTAAGCCCTTACTATAACATTTTGTTTACACATATATGTATATATATTGGTTGAAATAGCTGTTTCAAGCTAGAGGAAACTGTGATTGTCATTTGCCCCAAAAGAGTGAAACAATGTGTGTAGAATAGATCAGCTTACTGTGCTCTCTTACAGTAAAGAAGAATATGAAATATGTAGAAGATGTAAACACTGAATGTGCAAAAGGCTTTCATGGAATTAAGTCCTGATGGATTCACTGGGGGGATGCACATGGCTTTTCCTGTGTTTTCAGAAGTTTGTGAACTTTAGGCCTCTCCTAAGATGCTTTTTTTAATTATTATTTTCAAAGTGAAGTTTCATACCACAAGTTTTCACAGCATTGGTTTGGGGTTGTTTTTTTTAAGAATCATATGCTGTGCTGCTCCACCCTTTACACTGATCTTCTGTTCCATAATTTGCATTATGGCACTCATTTGTCCTATGAGGGTTTATTCTGACCTCAGATGTGTGGATATGTATTATTAGTATGTAACAATAAAATCAACTACATGAAACCAGCTTGACTTTGTTCTTAATTCTGGCTATGCCTAGGCTGCACAGTGTGGTATTGTGGTGGGATGTTAGCAGCTATTCCTGGTGAGGTGAGCTGAGGTACTTAGTCCAGTGTAGTGCTTCTCTTTCTTTGAGCCAGGCTGCATTTCTGTGCCTGATGCTGCAGTGTGCAAAGTACACTGAGCCCACATTAGCACTTCTCACCATCTTGTCAGCCTGATTGCAGCTGTGGAACTGTCCTGAGAGTTTTTCCTTTAAATGACAGAATAGGTGTGGTAATGAAATGGGGAGGGTATGCATGATTTCTTCCGAGCATGGTGTTGAATTGGGAACTCCATGCTGGTCCTAATGAGGGTTGGGAAGTGTTTGCTTTCTCTAACCATTTTATTGAAGCAGATACATCTTCAACAGTCAGGGTTGGAAGCTAATTACTTTTTCGCAATTCTTTTAAAGCTACCTTTTTCTGAGGACACATTCATTGTGCAGTGAAGGTACTAACTCAGTTATTTTAATTCCCCAAGTCAAATTGCTGAACATGTAATTGATGGTACTTTTCATAGGTGGGTGCATTCAGAAAAAGGCCATTTTTGACATGTCTAAGTAAAAAGAGGCTTTGAAGAAGTTTAAATTTGTCTGAAAATTTAAATGTGTTACCTTCAACTGTTTTTACAACAGAGTATACCCCAATGTCAAATCTGGAACTCATATAGAATGTATAGACATTTAAGTGCAATTCAATGTAGATTAGTTTATCAGCACTTCTTCCTTGCTGTGTCTATTTGGGGATGTATTTGGGTGTCACCTCATCAATCAGCAATTTATATGTTCAGGAAGAGGCGATTTTGATCACTCAGTTTTTCAAGGAAATGTTTTCAAGTAAGTTCTAGACAGCCATGAACTATCAGTACTCAAAAATAGAAGCTGGGGGGAAAAAAAGGTAAACCAGTATTTTGGATGCTGCTATAGTAATGCTGTAAAAGGGGCACAGTATATTACATTTAACTCAGTGACATTAGAAACTTCATCAAATGGAAATGTTGATCATAAGCACAACTAGCTTGTGCTTATTATCTGCTAACCAGGTGATTCTGAATCTGTTTCTGAACATCTCAAATGCTGTTAAATGCCTAAATTGCTACTGCATGAAGATGAAGGAAATGCTGTTAAATGCCTAAATTGCTACGGCATGAAGCTGAAGACATTCTTCAATATTGCAGTGAAGAGTTCATTTTTGAGGCAAAGTCTTCCAGAAATAGGAATTTGATCTACTTCATCTACGTGGAATGGTCTGTGCAGGTTATCATGAAATGCACAAAATTTGGGCCAAGAAATTTTACTAATGCTGGAATTAATCTTCACATGTGCAGTGTGAATGCTTGACTTCCTAGCTGATTAACTGGGGAAACTAAAGACCAAGTGTTGTAAAGCAGGAAAAACTTTAGAACAATACAGTGTAAAACCAGGTTTAAAGAAAAACCCTAATGCTAGTTAACTTAATGGACAGTTCACTGTAACACACAACTTTTTGAAGCATTTTTAGAGCATTTGATTCGTTTCTCCATAAGGTCAGGCACCTCGTAAATAATCTCTCACACTCATGCATAAGTGACTCATTCAGAAAACAGCTCTATTTGAAGGGTTTCAATATCTGGACTTTCAAAAATTCCCTCTGAACTTTGCTTTAAAACTATACTAATATGTTCAAGGATTTCAAAATGTTCAACTGTCCTAGATCTCTGGAAGTACATCCCCAGTGTTCAAAATAAATATTTACTATAATCAAGAGTGATTTGAACTTCAGAATTGCCCTCTTAAGAGGGCAACTGCTTCATGAGTCATGAAAGTACCCAAGAAGCACCAAATACATTGGCTATTTTAAAAGACCTTAAGCTCTTACAGGTCAGAGGTTTCCCTGCCTGGAAGATTAACTTCTAAAATAGGAGTCAGGCTGACGTTGTAAGCTGCACCAGGCTGTCCTCTCATTGCCGTTTAAACAATGACGTGATTATTTTAAATTGTTACAGAAGTACATCTGTGATTTAAGCTGTGATCAGCTAAAGTACTGATTTAAGGATGGTGTGGTGTTTGGCATGTCTTTTCCTCATTCCTTCAGATTCATTCTGAACCAGTTGAACACTTCAGTTTTCGTGGTGTTTGGCATGTCTTTTCCTCATTATTTCAGATTCATTCTGAACCTGTTGAACACTTCAGTAATGGTGGTGCCAGGATCTTCAGGGTGGATGTGATCCAGCAGCACTCCAAGCAGCATCAGGATCAAGGCTGAACCAGTTTATTTTCCTATCTCTGCTGTAGTACTTTAGGTGTTCATACAGGGTATTCTCCCTTTTTCCCAAGTCAGCTTCATTTCTAATTTGTGCTTGTAATCCTCCTGCTCCATCTACTCCACCTTCCCTCACTGCCAGGGGAGTTGAAGTTTTGGTGTGAAGGTTTTTGGCCTAGCATGTTTCCTGGGTGCTGACTTTGGGCAGAGGCCTATCCCTGTTAACAGTGCTCACTATGACTCCCCAAGAACAGATTTGCTGTACAAAGCATCAATTGCAAACAGGAAAGCAAAGAAACTTTATATCCACATGTTGCCTATCATGAGACTAGACAAGTTTTTTCCTGACTTGGTTGAGCAATGTGAAGGCTGTGGGGTTTTTTTGTTTTGTTTTGAGGGTTTTTTGGGTTTTTTTTAATAAACAAATATAAATTCAGTGATACATTAAACTTTGGAGAACCATCTGGCCCTGTAAACTGGGCAAACCTGTTGTTTAATACAGCCTGTATGTAAGGTAATTTGAGATCACACCTTAGCAACAGCAGGGTCATAATAAAAATAAAGCTTAGTGCTGTAAAAAACTGTTATTGCTGCCAGAGGTCTGATTACTTCCTCCCACAAAGGCTGAATGCTGCTCGGTTAAGGATGCTTGTTCTCTCTTTCTCTGCATTTTTTGCCTCTGTTACTACTTGCAGTATTACTCAGCTGTGGATTAAAACCATGTTTGCTTAGAAGAGGCAATGTTTGCCTGAATTCCTGAATATTTCTTTTAATCAGAGAGTCAGAAACTTGCTTTGACTGTAATTGTGCAGAACTGCTAGTTTGATTACAGAGGGGGATAGAGAAGAGCTTTTAGGGACCTTTGTAAACCAAGGCCTGATGGGCTGTGAACTCCCTCACATGGAAACTTGCCCGGGGCAGCACTCATTGTCTGCCTCTGCTATGTGTGTAAACAGCTTTAGACATGTCAATGCAAATTCAGAATCACTCAGGTTTTTCTTCAGTGCTGCCTCCAGGCTCAGACTGCAGCACTGCAGCCCTAGCAAGCACAGGGTTGGGTACCTCCACCTGCCCTCCTCATCCCAGCATACAGCCCTGGAAGTGCTAGAACCTGATCCCAGCCTCTTTCCTCTGGAATTCCATCCCAATAAGTCTTCTGCCTTTGAAATCCAGGCCTGGTGTCAAAATTGTATTTATGGTCTCCCATAAACACCACAGATTGGTCCTGAGAAGAGTTAAACTCACAAAACCGAAGAGTCCAGCTAGTTTCCAGTTATTTTAAGCACTGTGGATTCTTTCATGAATTGATTTGGAAGTGAAGTCTGTGGTGGTGTGCAGCTTCTTGCAGGCTTTATGCAGAGAAATGTCTTTGCTTCAGAAATAAGTACAGGGGGACATACACCTCAACCTCCACACATTTTATAGTACTTTCTTCTACAAAGCGAGTCTTTATCCTTGTCTGCTCTCCCACTAAAGCTTCAGGTTTCTTTTCTCTTGAACTTAAAAGACTTCTGTCTGTGTTTGAATAGTAAAAGCAGAACACTATTCAAGAAAGATTATTTTAATGAAGTTATGAGCTTCAAGAAGTCTGAGCTGAGAACTTCAGACTCATTAGCTGCAGCCTTTGACATATGGAAGAGTGATAATACTGAAATTGGTGCTGCACCTCTCACATGCCTTCTACTGAGTGACTTTCAAATCATATATAAAATAAATAGGGTTGGACAGAAAATATTCATCTTGGGATGGGGGAATCAACTTTACCAAAAGTTTCTTTTGAAGCCTGGAAAACTCTGGTTTATTTTTAGTCCAAACAAGTAGACAAGTTTCTCTTAGATTATTGATCTAGCCCAGGAGGTCAAGAACATTTGAAGCCCACAAGTACTTATTTCTCACAAAAAGGAGTATGCTGAATTTCTATAACCATTTTATATATATTTAGTATACATTATTTAGATAGTGAATATACTAAGCTTGTGAGGTTTTAGTAACATTTGTACTAAGTGAAACATGAATTTATTAAATGGGAGGAGGAGAAGAGTTTGTCCTTTCAAACCAAAACGCAAAAGTAATTCTCAGTTAAGACGAATATTTGCAGAAATGTGTTGCTAAAATAGAAGGCAAGGTAGTAGATTAGAGAGTTAAAATATATGAGAAACAAGTGCTCTTCTGTCTTCAGTTGTGAATATTTGGTTCTAGCCAGATTTGAACTGGTGGGTTTCACTTTTGACAAAATAGCCATAGACAGTAAACATTTTATGAAAAGGGTAATATGCTGCAAATTATGTTAAGGTCAACATAAATATAGCCAGCAATATAAGCTGAATTTGTTAGCATTGTACAATGTTGAATGAGTTTAATAACTGCCTGTAGCAATATACAGTACTGTATTTTTATGTGAAATACTCTTCAAGTTGTATTTACAGTAGAAATTATTTTAATAGTTCTAATTTGTTCTGCATATGCTATTCATTAAAGTCAAATTATATTAAGGATTTTTAAATCTCAGTATCATTTTTTTTCTCTGATGCTTGAGTTTATATTGCACTGAATTATTTTGGAGGAAGAGAAAGTGATAGCAGAATCTATTGGAGAAGAAAAGACTTGCCCTCAAAATGTATACACTTGTCTCAACAAAGGAAAAATCTGATCTATATTTAGACAGCTGCTGGATTTGATAAGGAGATAGGAGAAATGAATACCCTTCCCATTTGAAAACAATTACAAAGGACTAATGTGGAAGCTAACAGGGGAAAGGTTTTATTGAATATTGTTCAGGAATACATGAGAGTCTGAAGGACTCATTTTGGAGTATGTAGAAAACATTAGAAATTAAAAACTATTTCTAATTTCCTGCCATTTTGGAAAAACAGGAGGTATTGACCCCCTGGTTCCCTCTGCTAAGAGGCTGGGTGTGTCCTGGGAGAAGGCAGAATACTGTTGTTTATGGGAGACCATAAATACAATTTTGACACCAGGCCTGGATTTCAAAGGCAGAAGACTTACTGGGATGGAATTCCAGAGGAAAGAGGTTAGGATCAGGTTCTAGCACTTCCAGGGCTGTATGCTGGGATGAGAGTGGCAGGTGGAGGTACCCAACCCTGTGCTTGCTAGGGCTGCAGTGCTGCAGTCTGAGCCTGGAGGACTCAGGCTGGTAGCACAGAAAAAAGACTGATAAGAGAAAAATGTGAATGTAACAATTCGTTGGCTTGCAAGTTGCAGGTTAAATTATAGTGAAAAATTTCCAGGCTATTGGAGTCAGGGCTTTGAGCAACCTGGTCCAGTGGAAGCCCATGGCAGGGGGGTTGCAACTGGATGATCTTGAAGGTCCCTTCCAACCCAAACCATTCCATGATTTTAAGAAAAGGCCACTACCTTTCTTTCACCACTCTTGTCAATGTAGGAGATCCCCAAATCCTTTATCTATGCACTGTTGCTGTCCCTTATGTGATTTTGATATGGAAATAAGAACAACAGCAAGATTCTGCCACAAGCTGGTAGGTTACAAGCCCTTGGGTGAAATTATGTGTTAACTATGTAAAATGCTTTTGGAACATAATTTTAACAACCAGTATCTCACTTGGTTTGAAATTATAAATACTCATGGACTGGCTAACTATATTTGCCACTGAATTTCTGGTTTAATTAAGATAAAAAACCCCAGAAATTTTTAAACCATTAATGGCCAATGTTTTTCCCAGTGCAATTTTTGTAATGGCATTAAGCTTACAGAAGGATTTATTTATAGGGAAACTGTATTGAACACCTCTTGCAAATGCAGGCATACAGAGCCTGAATAGTATTTCCCATGCATGGAGCAATGAAGTAGGATTGCTTAATTTTCAGAGAAAACATAGGAAAGCTTTGCAGAGAAGATAAAGAGGCCAAAAGACAGCAGTTTACAGGAGGATATCCCTCCTTATTCTCAAATACAGGGAAATTTTCAACCACACTGAAAAGTGGTGGAGTTAAATTGGATGGATGATGCTTTACAAATAATTTTGAATGGATTACACAAGAAACTGGAGCTTGCTGCTGTAGTGAGCTATCACGGTGATCGATAGGTTTTCCTGTGGGCAATGGGTCCATCTGCAGCCTCTGGCAGCTCTGCTCCATGTCCCTGGGTGTGAGCTGGAGGGTTTTATAGGTGATTTCCCCCATCTTCATCCTACCCATGCTATCTGTGTGTTGTGTCCTTTTCAGAGCATGCTTTTTGCACGGTACCTTGTTGCATCTGGTAGGTGCACTCTAGAGGTGCATGGGGCAACAGGTAATCATAGAATCAACTGGGTTGGA